>NC_056726.1:1218765777-1218975777 GCF_019279795.1 Protopterus annectens
AAGTATACCCCTCACTAGTGAGATCTGACCACAGACTAATCACCCTGGATATACATATCCCACCTCCACCCCAACACAAAAGACTACAGTGAAAAACTTCTCAAAAGCTGACTTTACACTTCTTAAAACTGAGATGGTATCCTTTAAGCCCACTGGGCCAGTGGAAATCACATCCCACAATACAGAATCCTTCACAAATGCTTTCTACGGACATCTCCAAGAATGCATGGATCATGCAATCCCAAATAAAACCAAGACCCTCTCCACCAAGGGCAGGCATCCTGTCTGGTGGACCCCAGCCATAAACAAATTGTATAACGAAAGAAGGAAGCTACTGCATGACAGAGCAAAATCCCATAAAGAGAAGGCATCTCTGATCAGTACTAGTAGAAAGCTACGTTCTCTCATAAAAACATCCAAGGCCAACTTTGAGAGAAAAATCGCTATGGACACTAAAGATAACCACAAGGCCTTCTTCAGCTATGTTAGAAACCTGGGCAGAAACCCTCAGATATGTTCAGAGTTAGTTCACAATGACAAAAAATACACTGAACCCACAGATATTGCCAACATTCTGGCAGACAGGTTCAGTGCAAATTTCTCCCCTCCCTCACCCCAAAAGAAGAAATACTTATCCCAGCTGAATGTAACCTCCTGTCATCTCAGATGTCCAGGTGAGAACCGCCTCAGCAAAGCTAAAAACACAGCATCAATGGGACCTGACGGTGTCCCGGTTGCGTCTCGTGAACTCCAAGAGGAGCTAAACCCGCACATAAAAATGCTATTTAACCTTAGCCTTACTACAGGATATGTACCTGAACACTGGCGTACAGCAACAGTAGTCCCACTCCACAAAGGAGGCACCTCTACAGACCCTGGTAACTACTGCCCCATAAGCTTAACCAGCCTGGTCTGCAAAGCTATGGAAAGAATCATTATGGAACTCATAAACAGAGACATTGGGGACTTACAGACACTTGATCCCACCCAGTTCGGCTTTGTAAAGGGCAGATCCTGCCTTTTGAACCTGGGTGACTTTTTCGAAACAGTCACTAGAGTCATTGATGAGGGCAAAGCAGTCCATACAGCCTACCTGGACTTGGCTAAAGCTTTCGACACAATACCCCACTCTGCCATCATAGACAAGCTCAACAGCTTAAATGTAAATCCATATGTCACAACATGGGTGGCAAACTGGCTAAAGGATAGAACCCATAAAGTCAAAATCACTGGAGCCATGTCAGACTCAAAGCCATTCACAAGTGGTGTCCCACAGGGCTCTGTCCTGGGACCCCTCTTGTTCGGCATTTATTTCTCAGATGTGAAAGCAAACATGGGAGGGTTGTGGCTGACAAAGTTCCAGATGACTGCAAACTAGGCGCCATAGTCGATACACCGGCTGACATATACATCCTACAGAAAGGCCTCACTGAAACGGACAACTGTTTCCGGAGTCATGGCCTTAAACTAAATGCCAAAAAATGTATAGTCATCACCTTTGGGAAAAACAAAGTACCCACAAATTATCACATAGACAGTAACCCACTGAGTACAGAAAAAGTAATCAGAGACCTGGGAACCCAAGTCGATAGTGACCTCTCATTTGACACACACGTTGCCAAAGTGGTTAGAAAGACTTTCTACCTTGCCCACCTTATCATGAAGGGATTCACATCCAGATCAAAGGAGGTCATTGTACCCCTATACTCCTCCCTTATCAGGCCCATGATTGAGTACAATGCCCCATTTGGTATGTACCTCACCTGGCACTTGCAACAGCTAGAGAGACCCAAAAGTACCTCACCAAGAGGATCAAGGGTATCCAACATATGTCATATGCTGCCAGACTAAAGAAACTCCAGCTCTATTCAGTAGCATACCGCCTGCTCAGAGGTGATCTGTGCCTGACATACAAGGCCATGTCCAATCAGGAATTGATGGACATGCTCCACCTCAAAAAATCCAAATCCATCAGAACCACGAGAGCTAAAGATTTAAACCTCAGCACAAATATGAATAGGACATGCTGGAGGGACAGATTCATAACTCAGAGGCTTCCCATACTCTGGAACAGAATCCCAGTTCATGTTAGGCAGAGCCCCTCACTGACTCTCTTCAAGAGAAATCTTGACGAGTGGATGGAAGATCGTAGGTTTACCCCAGGGGTCATCTCTGTGTCACTACTAGACAGAGGCACAGTAAACTAATTCTATTATGTAAGGGGGTCTTTACTGTGTCACTACTAGACAGAGGCACAGTATTCTAAATCTATTCTGTACACTTTTGTACCATTACATGGGGTGGCGAAAGCCACATCACTATCGCTAGGCTTATAAATGCCCCAGGGCAGATAGCCTAGTACCAAACTATGAAACTATGAAACTATGTGAGGGCCCTTGTTCTGCTCAGCAGCAAAATAAAACACCTCTGTCAGTCTCGAACCCCAGAAATTGGACACACTAGACTGCATGATGTACCACTAAGCCACAGCAGATATACAGCAGGTTGTTGCTGAAATAGTATATCATGCATCAGAATGAGTGAATGTAAAGGAAAGACAGGAATGCCATAACACAAAACCTGTTCTGTGGAACTTTATCAGCAGTTGTTGTGGAATTGCATTACATGACTGTGATAACAGAACCAGCCATTCTAGCAGTAAATAATATTACAGCAGCACTTTACAACCCCCACACAGTATCATAGCAGGACAAACCCCACCCAAATGTATGAAATACCTGTGTGTTCAGGGTCCACCAAGGATGTAGATAGGCATACTCAGTACTGGAATTGTCTAGTTTTCTTGAGCATCCTGTGCTAATGTCAACAATAAAAAAGCAGAAACTGTGCAGAAGTGAGTACATTAATATTCACAGTATAGCAGTTCACAAACAGTACATGTGCCAAATGAATAAATCTCAATAACTACTTATGTATGGCAGATAATTGTATAAGTAGAAAATAAACTACATTCTCCCACGTATCTTGTGCTAGCATTTGTAGGGGTGAGTACAATTCTACACTGACAACTGTGTACTGGGAGTGGCAACATTCAGGTCTGAGTACAACATTCAAATCACTGGCTACACCCATAGCTTCAGATATAAGAAGTATACCAACCTTCTGACTTACACAACGGTGTCCACAGCATGGGCCCCACTTTGGAAAGCTGAAAGGGCTACACCTACCTGACTTAGCAATTTATAGCACTGGGTTGCTATGACAGTGAGTACTGCAATCACCACACAGCAGGCTGCATGCAATTACCAAATGGTGGCCACCAATTCGTGCAGAGGCCATCACATGCACATGTGCAGATACCTATAAAAGCAGGCTGTACTTGCTGTCCACACATGCAATCATTCCATTGCTGGTACAGAGAGAGAGAGAGAGACAGAGACAGACAGACACCGACATCCACATCAACAGCAACAGAAAAAAAAATAAACAAAAAAAATAAATAATAAAATTAAATCAAAAAAAAAAAAGACACACGGAACTGAAATTTACAAACACATACAAAAGAAAGGCATGTAGTAGATGTTTTTGAAGAGTACTCTACATACTTTGAATCATCCATATCTGGCAGCAGTACGTATCTATGCACAGATGCCCTGCATAACTACTGCCATGGACAAATCAGTGTGTAGCTCTGTGCCGTGGGATATAACTGTGACATATGTAGCTCAGCATTAAATGTCAAACATCTGATCCATGTTATCTGTGTTCTGTACAGTAGTGTATACAATGGCTGTTTGGGGGAGTAGCACATACAGCTATATAAACATGGATGTGATAAAGTAACAAATGCATGATAGTCATATTAACGTGTAGCTTAGCATTGGCAACTGCTGTACCAGGCTAGTATGCTAATCTAGCATTTGCAGCTATATATACACCCTCTAATATGACTGTGTGCTCACATGTGACACCTGTTCATGTTGCAGCAAGGCCCAACAGGTCAGCCGTGAGGTCCACGGGCTTACAACAATGTGGACCTTGTGGTGTGTATGGCACAAACATATAGAGAGATTGTTCTGTGTCAGATATATTAGCATCTGTACATGTGCATAGAGCAAGGGACATACTGCAACTGTTTGTGAAGGGTGGACATATATATGTTGTTGAAGGTTATGTGCATATTTCTATGTAGGTTGTAGTGTGTGGCAAACAAGACAGCATACAGTGCTGGTATATGACATGTGGTGGTTAAACGCTGTGGGTATGATTTGCAGGTTTGCAGTGTTGCAGCCAGTGAGGCCTGCTAAAGCTACATGGGCTGAGAACACCTTCAATGCATTCTGCACAAGACTGTGCAATATTATTACATAACAGTATACCTCACAACCTTCGCATAATTGATATTCCCACCATGAAAGGTGGACTGTATATGTGCCCATATGAATATCTATATGTACACCAATGTATGTTTATATGTATGTGTGTATGTATATATATACATATATATATATATATATATATATATATATATATATATATAGAGAGAGAGAGAGAGAGACAGGGTCATAGTTACTGTGACAGATGCCTGGTGACACAGCCATGGACTCAAGCTCAATGTTGAAACTGCATTGGCATCCCTTCTGGCAAAAACTCTGTACCCATGAACTACCACATAGGTGGTAGTCAACACTGAAAGTGTGATAAGAGACCATGGGACACAGGTGGACAGTAGTCTCCCCTGTGATAATCATAGTGCCACACTAGTCATGTAATCTGTCTACGTGGCACACCTCATCACATAAGGTGTGTCATCCAGGGAAATATAGGTCAGTGTTCCCCTCTACTCATCACTCATAAAACCCATTATAGAGTACAATGCCCCATTTGGTATGTACCTTACTAGACATCTACAGCAACTGGAAAGGCCACAGACATACCACACAAAGAGTAATACCAGCCTCAAACAGATGCCCTATGCAGACCGTCCCACAAAACCACAGCTAAACTGTGTCACATACCGCCTACCCATAGGTGACCTCTGCCTAACATACAAAGCTATGTCAAACCCAGAGCTGTTACACATGCTCCAAGTAAACAGATCACAATCCCTACGAGCTACACACTCTAGGGGCCTAACCTTGTCACCTCAATAAGCAGAACATGCTGGAGGGATAGATTCTTATCTCAGAGACATCCTATACTCTGGAACAAACCACCTATCAATAGCAAACAAAGCTCCTCATTAGCAGTCGTCATGAATAATCCTGATGATTGGATGGGAGATAGGAAATACACCCCGGGAATCACCTCTGTGGCTCTGCTTGACAGGGGCACGTGAAATTAAATTACATGTGTGTCAAAGGCCAGGGTAGTGTATAGCTAGGCTTCTATAGGCCCTAGGGCCAATAGCCTATTACCTACCTATGAACCGATACACACCCACATGTACTTGTTGCAATAATTGCTATGTGAGGTTGACTGAGTGTGATGGTGAATTTGTTGGTGAATGTGTCAAAGTTCTGTATATGTGTGATAGCTTAGTGGGAAACTGTTTCTGTCATAGTATTTTGTGTCCTAGCTCTGATCCCAGCAAAAGATGTGTATGCTATTGCTAGGCAGAAAAAGCTGTATGGCATACAGTCTGACATAGTCCCTTGCTGTCGACTGGGGTGTGCCATTGTAGGCTAAAGCAGTACATGTATGCTTATTGATTGGTACTGCTGGTGAATCCAAATCCCGTATGAACTGTAGTACTACCTGAAGCTGTAGGCCTAAACAGCACAGTATGATGTATGTCCACATTGCTTGTAACCACTGTTTTGTGTGTTCCCTGTAGTCCTCACAGATTACATACCTCAGGAATAAGGTTTTGTAAGTACTGACACACAGTACTGGATGGTGCACATGTAAAGCTCATCTGGGTTGCCATACCTTTGTGTCTTGTATGTATGTCTGATGTGTGTGTGGGTATGCCTGTAACATGTCCTTGGTCATACGTGTGTCACAGGATATAAATGCGTATCTAGCAATATGTATAGGCTAGTACAGCAGTATGCCACCTATATTAACAAACATGCACATATGTTAGGCAGGGGTTTGCCATCAACAACTAGTGTGGTATACTGGCAATACTGTAACTGGACTTTACAATTATTGCAATGGATGACATATTTCTTTCTGCATTAGCTTGATATATACCTTCTGTGTATAGGTGGTGCATTGTGTCGCATACAGTGTGCCATGTACTGTTGTATAGTCTTACTGGTTTCTCTTTGTTGCTGTGCAGAACATGGTTTGATATATAGAGCATGCCAGGCACTGTCAGGCAGTTGTGGGTTGAGCACTGATATGTGGTACTGAAAGTGTGCATCCTCTGACAGCCAATAGGTTGCTATATATGTCAATTCAGTGATATCTGTACTTTAGAATGTTAAGTGTGCCACATGACTTGCTCACACATATTGTTTCATTGTCTTCCAGGGTCATGGCTTACCATCGCAACCCTACCTATAGCCTAGCAGAGGATGAAGTGATAACAACCAGCCTGGTTCAGCACTACACCCTGCTGTTCTCAAGAACCAGCCAGGACCAGCATGAGTGGACTGCACTGTGGCAAGATGTTGTCCATAGGGTAAATGACATAGGCATGCATAACCGGACCTATGAGCAGGTACACCATCACTGCAGTGATTTACTTAGACATGTTCGGCAGCATGTGTCTGATGTCTATAGACAACAGCTTGCCACAGGTGGTGGGGTAGCCATCCATCCCCCCCTCACCAGAGTGGAGGAGCTGCTCCTGAGCCTGGTGGCTCCTGGCCAACAACAACAGCAGCAAACATGTATCATCATGGAGGCCGGAGCCACCCAGCGAGTTGACATGGAGCATGCAGGTAACATGGCATATCTGTAGACTACTGTTATCTCTATTGGTAGATCATGCATATGTGAGATGTGTACTGTGTAGTTAGAAGATGTGGAGCCTGGTGTTGCGTAATACTGATAATTTGTAGCAATCTGTAGGCCTGTGACTGTCAACTGTTGTACTACTGTAAGACTGCAAACCCACAGTAGCAATGCCACAGTTGTTGCCACTGACAAACTGTTTCATATCCTTGTAAGGCAGCAGACCCATGCTGGTGAGTGTGTTCTACATTTAATATTGCAAATTAAATGTGCATGTCATAGGTGAGATGTCGGCCATGTACACGTAACACACCTACTCATAATGCATGCTTTGCATGTTTGCTGTGAGACTATGCACATCTCAGTAACGTGAGTAGCTGCCTCAAACACATGCAATACACTGAGCATCCCACACAACTGTGGCAACACTGTAGTGGACATTGGATAGTCAGAGTCGATACACATGCACACAACATACACAACTTTGTCATATGCAGTACACGTTAATATGCTACACGTGGCATATTCAGACACCCGCTGTAAGGTCACACTCTAGTATCCCATATGTCATCCACAGAGCACACATAATATACCTGAGGGGTAGAGGGTTATCATCGGGCTGTGCGACACTCTTCAGCACATAACACATTCATGTTAGGCAATGCTCCCTACTGGGCACATTACAAACCCATGTAACAACTGGCTGTGAAATGGTGAATGTAGTGGAGTCCAGTACTGCAGTTCAGGTACAGCATGCTAGGTGCCGGTCTGGCACACATTAGTAGCCTTGAGTGACCGCATGATGCTGCATGATGATGGCTCATGGTACTACACCCCATCCAGTTACAGTAACCACAGTACTACACAGCATTAATTGCTATGCACCTCAATGTTGTGTGTGTGCAAACATATGCACCTATACACAATATGCATAGCAATCACCACTTGTACAAAGTGACACATATATGTCTTGTAATGCTATTGAGTGTATAGGTCACATGACACACATTGGGTATATGTGATGTTTAATGCTGCAGTTGTGTTGTAGCATGCCATGTCGTGGCTGGCACTGGCATGTCCACAATATGTCCTACACTCACCATCACCACTGTACAATGGCTATGTTGAGCAATGGTATTCCATCAGGTATACATGTACCACTCATCCTGTGTGTATACATAGAATGCATGTGCTAAACCTGTGTCCACAATTATCTGCTAATGAGACAGATGCTCTAATCAGAAATGGATATCTATGTGACACACAGATACACATCCAGCCATGGTATGTATATCTGTGAGTGATGGTGCATAGGACATTGCAGAGCTTTTAATACTTGCACAGCAATGTTGTGTCCATGTACACATTGCGTTCCAGGGTGAGTCCAATCACTGAACAACAACACACATGCATCAAAGCCATGTATACTGTTATTAGCAAGGGCTGTCTACACTCGCACTGCATGCTGTTGAGCAACACACGTCCTGCATGCTGACATGTGTGATATGACTGTTTGGCTTGTGATACTGTACCCCACCATCAACCACTACTGAGTATGTTCTGGATTGCTGGTGGTGTGTGTGTGTGTGTGTCTGCTTTAGTGAGGAGTGTATTTGTGTGCATGTGTTCCGACATCATGTACAGGTTGTAAAGTGTGTTTCCTGTCTTCCTTTCACAGGTGCTGAGGTTGGGATGGTTCACTGCAGCAGGGAACCTGAGGTCACTGAGCCAAAGAGTGATAATGAGGACAGGTGTGTTGAGGCACAGGCATGTTTGCCAGGGTCTGTCGTTGGGCCACCAATCGACAGTACACAAGTGTCCACCCCATCCATGCACACAGTCATACTGCCAATACATCCATCACCAATGCCCTTAGCTGAGGGACAGTGTACAGTCGGCATTGGCCAGGACAGTGTGGTATCTATGGCACATGCATCCCGACACAGCAGCCATACCCAGATGTCTGGAACGGTACCACATAGGCAGATGTCCAGGGGTTATCATCGGAGAACTGCTGCTCATCATGCCCTTAGCAGATGTGCCACAGGTCTTACAACCTCACACATGTTCCAGGCTGTCATGGAGGCACAGGCACGTATGGAACGGTACACCAGACAGGGACTAAGGGCACAGAGGGCACATAACACTGCTGTAACTGACAGTATCCGTGAACTAGCAGGTGCCATCCATAATTACACTGAGGTCACTGATAGACATTGGGGTGAGACATTAGATGTCCTCTGCAATGCCATGCCCATGTGTCAGGACAGTGCGGGACGGTTGAGACATCAACGTGGACATATGCCAGCAACATCAGCAGCTGGCAGTCACTGCAGATGTCCCTCAAGTCACAGCTGCTCCCGTAGTGCCAGTACTGGCCCCAGCAATGTTGGGGGTGGGCTGTCCATAGACCGTCCTAGAAGACCACGTGCACATGGCTATGGACAGTCCCAGCAGGGACCTGGGTCCAGTGTACATCTGTCCACCTTTGAGGATAGTACCCAGTCTGGCTTAGTACCTGATACTGTCAGTAGCATACCTGCCAGGCACAGGTACCGTATCCGTGGCCAGAGATGGTGATCTGTAAAGCCTGGCAGGTACAGTCTGTGGCTGTCCCACAAATTCCCGTATATGGCAGCCACATGGTGGAACTGTGTGCATGCAGACACACACACACACAGAAACCTGACACCTAGGGCTAACACATACCCGGACACATTACATCAACATTGGCCCATAGCAGTACTCTTGGCCCTCACACACACACATACACACACACACACATACATGTCGATTGTATGACTCACTGTAGGGCTCTAGCAAACCAACAACACACCCTGTGCATATGATGAAACCTGTGCCACCTCCTGTCATCTGTAACATTGATGCAGGAACAGGCTACCATGGAGCTGATGCACAGGGTGACTTTATAACAGTATAGCAATGTTAGCATGTTGTCAGCAGTAAAGTGTAATGATATCCTTGAAGGTGTAGCTGAGCAGGCATGATGCATTAAAGCTATGATTGTCAATGTAGTATTGTTTACACCAGTGCTACTTCCAATAGTGTATTGTCCGCCCATGTGCCACTTGGCTGATGTGTGTAGTATTGGCAGGATGTGTTAGAGAGTGGACAGTACATGTGGGATGTGTGTAGCACAGATTTGCAGGTGTACATTTGTGAACATGGTGGAGGTGCACTGTCTGCATGTACGTGCATAGCGGACACATGGGCAGGGTGGCATGCCCTGTATTATGCAGTAACACTCCATAGTTCCTATTGGCGGCCAGTATGCATTGTACTACACACATTGTGGAACTTGAGTACACATGTGTGTATGACATGGTTTGACACTGTGCTGTGGGTGATACTGTTACTATCTGTCATTGTTTTGCATTTTGGTAGTATACATAACCTCAACAGCCTGACCATAAACAATCGTTAGATGATGTCTTGACAACTGACACACAGATGTAGGACACACAGTAACATTTGGAGCCTTCAGGTACTATACTATGCTAGTAACCAGTGGTATTCACCTGCACCCATTCCTGAGACCACACCTGTTTGGCATATAGCTCTCTTAGGTACAAGCAATCACAGTATAGATATGTCCGTCCACGTCTGGAAATGCATACTGTGGCCTAGAATGCATTCTCCAGATGACACACACATCCTCCACAAGGGTATCATACAGACAGATACCTGTTGTCAAACCCATGCTGTAAAGCTATAAGCCAACTAAAGCATAGTCATCCACCTTTACAAAACATAGTATCCCCACAGTACCACATAGGTAGTAGCCACCAACATGTTGAATAGGTACTGATGTGTACATGCAGCCAAGTGTTACGTCATCTCTCCTTTGGTAATCACAGTTCCAAAGGTATTCTGAAATCCCTCAGTGGATCACATAAGCAATAAGGGATCTGCATGCATATCCACAAAGGTTGTTCTACACCTATAATGAATAGCCATCATTGACAGACTTTGCTGTGTTTGAACAGGTCTGAAATATACCTCAGCCATAAACCCTCACTCACACTATTCAATAGAAACCATAATGAGTGTGTGAAACACGGATGACCTAGGCCAGGGATCACTGCAGTGGCTGGGCTTGTCACAAGCATACAGATGTGACCTAAGGTCTGGAAAGCGGCAGCACACTCTGGCAAAGATGACAGCTGTGTTCATGGGGAAAGCAGGGTTCCCACCTATGAAATAATTGAGGTCACACGTACATATATGTATTTGCCACACAGCTACCTGACATGTGCAATGCACATACTGTTGTCATACAGTAGTAAAGCAAAACCACAACACATTGACCAACAGTGTCACACACATACACTCACCAAGTGCAGGATTCAAACCCCTACCTAACTACTGTATGATAATACAGCAGTACACATTACCACAACATGCTATACACATTACTGGAAGTTTTCCTTTCCACGGGTATATTTGTAGGATGGTGACATCATCAGATTTGACAAAAATAAGTATACCACTTTTAAGGTGTTATACTACTCTCCAAAAAGGTTGCTCCTCTCCCAGCAGATCATACACAAACGCAGTTGTCAAGTGCAGGATTCAAACCCCTACCTAACTACTTTATTATACTAGAGGAGTACGCATTAACACGACACACTATACACATTACTGGGAGTTCTCTTTTCCACAGGTATATTTGTAGGATGGTGACATCATCAGACTTGACAAAGATAAGTATACCACTTTTAAGGTGCTTTACTACTCTCCAAGGAGATCACACACAAACAGTTATCAAGTGCAGGATTCAACCCCCTACCTAACTACTTTATGATACTAGAGGAGTACGCATTAACATGATGCACTATACACATTACTGGGAGCTCTCTTTTCCACAGGTATATTTGTAGGATGGTAACATCATCAGACTTGACAAAGATAAGTATACCACTTTTAAGGTGTTTTACTACTCTCCAAAAAGGTTGCTCCTCTCCAAGGAGATCTCACACACACACACACACACACACAGTTGTCAAGTGCAGGATTCAAACCCCTACCTAACTACTTTATGATACTAGAGAAGTACACATTAACACAACACACTATACACATTACTGGAGGGTTTCCTTTACACAGGTATATTTGGAGGATGGTGACATCATCAGACTTGACAAAGATAAGTATACCACTTTTAAGATGTTTTAGTAGTCTCCAAAAAGGTTGCTCCTCTCAAAGGAGATCACAGACAAACACAGTTGTCAAGTGCAGGATTCAAACCCCTACCTAACTACTTTATGACACTAGAGAAGTACGCATTTACACAACACGCTATACACATTACTGTGAGTTCTCCTTTCCACAGGTATATTTGTAGGATGGTGACATCATCAGACTAGACAAAGTGGGTTACATTAGGTGGGCTACATAGAAGGAATTTCTAAACACTTTGGCCATGTGATCATCAAAGGAGAGTTTACTATCTCCCTGGGTCCCCAGGGCCATAATTACTTTATCCATACATACTGGATTACCACCTATGTGGTAATTTGTGTGCACTTTGTTTTATCCAAAGGGGATGACTATGCATTCTTTGGCATTCTGCTTGAGGGCATTGTTTTGACACCAGGTATCTGTCTCTGTAAGACCCTTCTGGAGCATGTCTGTGTCAGCCATAGAGTTGATTATGGACCACAGTTAGCAGTCATCTGCAAACCTGTTCAGCCATACTCCTCCCGTGCTTGCCTGTACCTCTGAGCAGTATCTACTGAACAGATGGTGTCCCAGGACCAAGACCTGTGGGATGCCATTTGTGACTGGTTTATAGTCAGATATGGCACCCACAACTCTGAACATGTGTGTTTGATCTGTGAGCCAGTTACCCACCCATCCTGTGACATAGCTGTTAATGTTCAAGCTGATAAGCTTGTCCATGATGACAGAGTGGGGAATGGTGTTGAAAGTCCTTAGTGAGGTCCAGGTGGGCTGTGTGGACTACTTTCACGTCAATCTATGTCTTTGGTAACTGTTTCAAATGAGTCAACTAGGTTTAGGAGGCAGGATCTGCCTTTAACAAAGCCATGTTGGGTAGAGTCCAGTGTCTGCAGGTCCCCAATGTCTCTGTTTATGGGTTCCATGATAATTTGCTCCATAGCTTTGCAGACTAGGCTGAGTAGACCTATAGGGCAATGGTTTCCAGGTTCTGTTGTGGCACCCCCTTTGTGGAGCTGGATGACTGTTGGTGTATGCCATTCTTTGGGTACATAGCCTGTGGTAAGGTTGAGTCTGGACAGTGAATGTAGGTGAGGGTGTAGTTCTTTTTGGGGCTGGTGTAAGACTCAGCCTGGAACACCATCCTGTCCCATTGATGTTGTGTTCTTAGCTTTGGAGAGGGCTGTCTTTACCTGCATGTCCATGAAGTCTGGGGCTCTGCATTCTTCTGGGATGGACACAGGCCCTTTTGGGGGTGATGGCGGTGGAGTTTGCACTGAACCTGTCCCCCAGGATGTGGGCAATGTAAGTTGGTTCAGTGTATTTCTTGCCATTTGTCAATAGCTGACAGCATATTTGGAAGTTGCCACCTAAATGTTTGGTATAGCTAACGAAGGATTTGTGGTTGTTATTCTTACATTCCTTGGCAATTTGTTTTTAGAAACTGGCCTTGGATTATTTTATGAGTGATCATTGTGTCTTCCTAATAATGATCAGGGATACCTTTCCTTTTGTGAAGTTTGCTCTATCATGTGTTCTTTTCCTCCTTCTGTTGTATAGCTTTTTTATGGGTGACGACCACCAAATTGGTTTCTTGTTTTTGGCTGAGTGCATCTTGGTTTTATTTGGCATGTCTCAATCCCTGCATTCCTGTAGATGCTCATAAAATGCACTTGTAAATGATTCGGCAGATTGTATAGCATTATCGTATAGCAAGGGGGCTTTTTAACTTTCCACTTTGGTCTTGGGAAGTGTGCAGTTTGCTTTTGAAAATGTCTTCACAGTGGTTTCCTTGACTGGGGGGGGGGGGGCGGGATGAGGATGTCCAGTATGATTACTTTATGATCTGATATTACCAGCGAGGGGTTTATCTCTGTCGTGGAACACTGGTACCCCATGTTGGTGATGATCAGGTCCAGTATGTTGTCACCTCTAGTGGGCGTGGTGACCAGCTGTTCCAGGGCGTTTGAGTTTTTAAACTCTAGGAAACATTGGGCAAAGGACATTGTACACAAGTAATTATCCCACTCAATGTTTGGGTAGTTGTAATCTTCTCATATAATGGTGTTTGATAGGACCTTTATATTTTCCACTGTTCTCAGGAATACTGAGTGAGGTTCCTGAGACAAGGTAGGTGATCTGTAGCAGGCTACAATCTGATAAGCAGCTTTGCCCAATGTTAGTTGCACTTGCATGGTCTCCAAGGCCTCATGCTGTACCACTAACCTGAAGGTGTGGGTATCCATAAGGTAAATAGATACACCCCTTCCTTTTGTATTTCACTCGTGGTTTTGGGTCCGAAGATCAGAGGAATTGTAAGTGTTTTACGTGGAGCATGTCCAACAGCTCTGTGTTTGACATAGCTTTGTATGTTAGGCAGAGATCACCTCTGAGTAGGCGATATGCGAGAGAGTACAGCTGGAGCATTTTGAGATGGTCTGTGTATGGCATGTATTTCAGGATGCTAATGCTCTTTGTGAGGTATTGCTGCAGGCTTTCCAGTTGTTGTACATGTCTTGTGAGGTACATAGCAAAAGGGGCGTTGTACTCCATTATGGATCTAGTGAGTGATGAGTAGAGGGGAAGAATGTCCTATTCTGCATGAGACACCTTTTGTGATGAGGTGTGCCACATAGAAGGATTTCCTGACTACTGTGGGGATATGATTATCACAGGTATGTCCACTGTCCACCTGTGACCCAAGGTCTCTTATCACACATTCAGTGTTAAATATACTACTGCCTATGTTATAGTTAATGGCTACAGAGTTTTTACCAAAGGGGATGACAATGCACTTTTTGGCATTGAGCTTGAGCCCATGGCTTTGACACCAGCCATCTGTCTCAGTGAAGCCCTTTTGTAGGATGTCCACATCTTTAGTATTTACAATTATGGCTCCTAGTTTGCAGTCATCTGGAAACTTCATTAGCCACAGACCTTCCATGTTAAAGTTTACTTCAGGGAAGTAGATACAAAACAGGAAAGGACCCAGGACTGGGCCCTGTGGTACTGCACTCATCACTGGTCCAAAGTCATACTTGGAGTCTGCTACTTTCACAGTGTGTGTTCTGTCAGTAAGCCAGTTGGCAACCAATCTTGTGACATAGAAATTTATACCTAGTTTAGTGGGTTTATCTATAATTCCAGAGTGCGGGATGGTGTTGAAAGCCGTGGTAAGATCTACATAGGCTGTGTGAAACACCTTACCCTTGTCTACAGTTCTGGTGACTGCTTCAATGTCATCTATCAGGTTTAGGAGACATGATCTGCATTTTACAAACCCAACATGGTTGTGGTCCAGAGTTTGGAGATTACCAATGTATTTATTTATAAGTTGTATGATGATCCATTCCATGGCCTTGCAGAGCAGACTTATCAGGCTAATGGGGTGCTAGTTCCTGTGGTCTGTGGTGTCTCCACCCTTGTGTAGTGGGATGACCATCACTGTGCACCATTCAGTAGGCACAAAGCCTGAGGTGAGGCTATGACTGAACATGGTACATCGGTGTGGTGCCTGTTCATTCTGTAGTTTGTGTAGAACACAGCCTGGGAAGTTATCTGGTCCCATGGATGCTGTGATACTGGCTTTGGAGAGTGTTATTTACCTGTGCAGCTGTGATGATAGCAACTTTGCAGTCTTCCATTATAGAGATGTGCTCTTTCATGGGTGAGAAGGGGGTAAGGTTAACACTGATCCTATCTGCCAGGATGTTGGCAATATCAGTTGGGTCTGTATATTTAGTGCCATTCAGCTGTAACTCAGAGCAGATCTGAGTGTTACCATGACATGGACCTGTCTGTTGGGCAGAGATCTCCTGAGTAGACAGTATGCAACAGAGTACAGATTGAGTTAAATTCAGTCTTGTTGCATGGGACAACTGTTTAAGGCCAGTAATCCTCCTGTTGCGGTACTTCATTGGTCTTTCCAGCTGCTGAAGGTGCCTAGTCAGATTCATCGCTGGTGTGTTGTGGTACTCTCTGATGGGTCTGATGACTGATGAGTAGAGGGAACCTCCTTTGACTTTACTTGCAAAGACCTTGGCAGTTTGTGCGAACACATAGCATGATTTTCTGACCACTTTGTGAATGTGTTTCTGGAAGTACAGATGATTATCCACATTTGTCCATAGATCCCTTATCATCACCTCCATATTTAGGGTGTTGGCACCTATGTGGTATTTGTATGACTGTAGCTCGAGGACATACTTTTGACACCACATCTGTCTGACTGAGACCCTTTTTAAGGATGTCTCTGTTGTCCAAAACATCGATTATGACAACATTTTGGCAGTCATCCACAAACTTTGCTAAACATAGCCCTCGTGTGTTTGACTGTATTTCTGAAAAGTATACACCAGACAGGAGAGGTCCCAGGACTGAGCCATGGGGGACAGCAGTTGACACCAGCTTGTACAGGAGACCACAATTCTTACCTTGTGTGATCTATCTGTGCCCCAGTTGGCAATCCATCAGATGACAGACATATTTATGAACAGGTTGTTGATTTTTTGGATACGACATATGTCTGGGATGTTGGCAAAGGGCTTTTCAAGGTCTATGTGGGACGTGTGTAGCTCATTTCATTGATGTATGTCCTAGGTGACTGCCTTGTAAACAGTCTAGTAGGATTGGGAACCATGATCTGCCCATGAACAAACCGTAATTGGTAGGGTTGGGTGTTTGTAGGCTCCCAGTAGCTCTGCTTATGAGTTTCATCATGATGGAATCCATGGCCTTGCAGATCAGGCTTAATAGGCTTATAAGACAATAGTTCCCATGTTCTGTTGTGCACCAACACTTGGGGAGTGTGTCAAACATTGCTGTAACACATTCAACAATTTCATATGCTGTACAGAGGGTGAGTCTCAACAGACTGTTCAGGTGCAGGCTCTGTTTGTTCTGGAGTTCACTTATGACACAGCTAGGGAAACAATGTAATCCCATGGATGCCATGTTTTCAGGTTTGGAGGGAGCTGTTTACCCATTCTATATGTGATATCTGTGCTTTCACAGTCTCCAGGTATGATGATAGGGTCTTTTGTCAGTGAGATGGTGGTATGTATGTATGGGCCTGTCTGACAGGATGTTGGCAATGTCAGTCAATTACAGTTTGTACTGACTCAGGGCATATATGAGTGTACATTGCTATTTATGACATAGCGGAAGGAAGCGGCAAGATTCTCTATGGACGCCTTCACAGATTATTTTGCCAGAACATGTATTGGATAATATTTGGAGTGCACATTGTTTGTTGATGATACTGATTGCAGATTTATTGATCTTCTTTGCTTTTTCACTTTCTGTGAACAACTTAAGTACTTGTGGTACATAGTTTGATTACAACAGGGTTCCAATATATTATATGTGTCTGTTTTCATATAACTGTGTGCACAAGGCAGGATTGGTAAATAGTGACAGGTTCCTGGGGTGAAACATGCAACTGCCAGATATGTGTGGCCCACTGCTGTACTCAGACATGGCCTAAGTGTGTGAGCATGCCCAGTATGACCTTTCAGTGTGTTGCTGAATGAAATCCACTACATTTGTTGAAGTGTGTGAGCACGCCCGGTATACACATTTATACTATATGTGTGTGGACAATCAAGTTGTATTTTTACTGCAGGGCTCACCTTTGTGTCATAACTCAACAGGGATCATGCTGTGCCTGCAGGGCTTCCATGAGACACTTTGCATAGACTTATCAACATTTCTACATACAGGGGGGACAGCTATTCTTTGTACATTTGTACCCGGGGGTACACCCAATTGTTACTGTGGGTGTACATAGGATGAGGGGTTCACCTGACACTTATACACATTTGCTAGGCCTGCACTGCTATGTAAGGTACACCATTGCAGTCTGTACTGTTGCCTATTGTACTGGCTTGAGGCATACTACTGTACTATGGGTCTTAGCATCCAATGTCACGTATATTAAATTGCGACTTCATAGCCTACCCAACCCACATAACACCACCTGGCCTGCTGTTCTCTGTCTGCATAGGCCTGTGGGGGAGGTTACCCACATGCCTCTTTAGGGTCATGATACAGCATTTCTTTGTATTTGCATTAGTGTACAATTGTCCTGCTGTGTCTGTGCCAGTGTAATGCTGTCATGGCTTAGTGGTTCAGTAGTGTGACTATAGTGCACAGTATCCTGGGTTCGAGCCCTGTCACTGCTTTTTATTTTCATGCTGGGCAGACCAGACTACTTACGGAACAGTACTGCAAATATGAGCATGTTTACCTGACTTTGCTCAACTTTGCCCGAACTTGCCCAACATTGCTCAACGTTGCCCGACATTGCACTAGTTAGCGTGGGCAATTTTGTTTACATATACAAAATAGTGGTAAAAGCTGCTTAGCACTGCTTTATATTGCTTAAAACATTGCAATCATGCCTCAGGTGGTGCTGCAGGGCTGCCTATGTTGGATGCACATGGTACACTCCCTATACATGTTTGAAAACAGGTAGCGTCAATTTAGGCATCCCTTTTATTTTATGTGCGTGTCAGAGAGGTATCATTCCAGGGTTCCTACTGAGCCAGTGTATGTGCTATGCGTTGCCTCTTTGCCAAGGCCAAGGCATACTGGGTATGCCTCCTTCTGCCTACTGTGGCAGGCTCAGGTTGTTCCTCCTCCGAGTCACGCTGTGCCTGTGATGGCCTTGGCAATGGTGGGGGGGGGGTTTGGCCCTGCCCCATGCTGTTCCTGCTGCAGCTGTTTTCGCAGGATCATATTGTGTAGCATGGCACATACCATGACAATTTGGTACATGTAGTTGGTGAATACTGCAAGGCTCCACCAGATGTGTCCAGGCACCGGAACTGTGACTTGAGCATCCCAAACACACGCTCAATTACATTTTGTGTTTGTGCGTGTGCCTCATTATGGTGTTCTTGTTCAGGTGTGTGTGCGTTTCTGATGGGTGTCTTCAGCCATGGCTCCAGTGCATATCCAGCATCCTCCACTAGGTGACCATCAGGGATGTCCCCATTGGCAAATGTCTGGTACAGCTGCGTCAGATGTCATATATGGGAATCGTGGTAGCTTCCAGGGCAGCCAGCACACACATTCAGTATTATGCCCTGGGCATCGCATACAATCTGGCAGTTGATGGAGGGGAAGCCCTTGCGGTTGATGTAGGCCCTACCCCGCTTACCGGCTGGTGCTTTGATGTGTATGTGCATGCAGTCAATTGCACCCACTACCTCAGGGTATTCCGTTATTTGCTGGAAGAGACACATATTGCTGGCCAATGCCTCACGGGACTTGGGGAAATGTACATGACCACCGACATGTGCTGACATGGCATTCAGGAACTGGTGCAGTACCCTGGATGCTGATGCCTGTGAAATCCCCATCATATCACCAGTTGGTCTCTGGAAGGTACCTGTTGCTAGTATTCTTAGGCCGACACATACCTTGGATTCCACTGGGATGGGTTCCCCTCTGTTGGTTCTGTGTGTGAGGCGTGGCCTGCACAGCTCAACAATTTGCTGCAGGAGGTCTCTGTCCACTCTATAGCGCTCCGCTATCTCCAGTTCATGTAGCTCCTGGTAGGTTACCCTGGGTCTGTACACTCTTCTCCGTCTCCTGACTGTGGGTTGCTCAGCAGCGTTCGCAATGGCACCACCCTCAGCATCTTGCACATGTTGCCTTATAATAGCAATGGCAGTCCCTAACACTTTTTTTGTCTGAGTTAAGCTTTTTAAGTTTTCACTCTCTTTGTATACTGCAGTGTTGCAGTGTTTCTGAGAAAAACATGGGGGAATGTTGTTTGCAGAGTTTTAAGTGCTGGGCTGGGATGGGCTAGTGTACTGCCTGTGTAATTGGCTGATTCTGATTGATTTCACCTGGCAGCTCTGCTAGTTCTCCTTGGTTAACTTCTTACTACTTATTTTCCTTCCTTTTCCCTTTCTGTTTCCACAGGAGGCAGCGCCGCGCAAACACACGCACACGCGCACACACAGGCTTACACAGGCTTAGGCACGTGCACACGTGCGCACACAGGCTTAGATGGGTTTACAGACGCGCACACGCACGCACATGGTGTAAGCACATTTGCAAGAAAATTCAGTGATATCCACGGTGTACACCTTCGGTTTCTGGGTTTCAGTTAAAACAACTGTAGACATGCCTCTTCCAATCCTGAGTAACTCACAGCAAACACAAGCCACTCTGCTCCAATGAGCTTACAGTCTTTCATACATACCCCCTCATGATGTCAACTATCTTCTACTCTAGTACTCACCTACTCCTACACTTACACTCCAAGGACATGGCTCACATGCCAGGGAAAATTGGGATTCACTATCCTTATCCTCATTTGCATAGGATTGCCTACTAATGCTTGGTAGCATCTCTCGAACTGAGCTTCCCCCCTTAGCAACCACTACTCAATAGCCATGTTGTCTTCAGCCTGCCATTCACCTGCATGGCAGAAGAATATTTTTAATAAGAATGCCTATTTTGGGCTTTTTTTTTCTTGTTTTTAAAGCGCCGCACGTTTGCATGGTGCTGCGCTACGCTTAAACATCGGAGATCGGGAATAAAATTGATTTTTATTCATTTTCAACAGATCAGGGCCTTATATTTGGCCATTGGCATGCTTCCTCAACTGGATGCATACTTTATTTGGAGCTGTCATAGCTCCGTTTTGCTATTTGCAGAACAGTACATTTCTGCAAATAACTCTACTATTCCAAGGACAGGTTAGTGTTTCCTGGATCGCAAAATGACTTCATTTACATAGCTTTCAGCAGCAAATGAGGTAATTTGCATAACATGACACTGTCCGTGCAAGAGTAGTTTTAGGAGCTCTCATGCATGCCCCTGCCGGCTGTTGCTGGATCGCTCGGCAGACATATTGGCTGTCTGCCGGCTTACACTGCTCTTAAACTCCGTGCAAGCCTTCGTGAATCTGGCCCATTGTGTTTCCCTGGCAAAATGAATGTGAAACGAACTCAAATGAAAGTATAACAGAATTGAGTGATAATGTAAATTTTGATATGGAAGTGAAAGTCAATAGAAAAGCTGGTTATACCATTTATAACTACACTGATATACTAATACAGGATGCACATTTTGAGTTGTTAATTAAAGGAAATACGTTTGTTCCTAATTATAGGGTTGATGTTGCCGATGTATTAACAAGTTTTGAAAGTATATGTGAGACAACTGAACCTAAATTGTTATTTTGCTAATATGATTACTTCAATAGATATAATTAATAACTGTTATCAAGTGCTACAGAGGAAAAGCACGTTCATTTCCCCTTATAAGCAAGACATAATGTTATTTGAAAAAAACTGTGAGATTGAATTTAGAAAAATATTGTAACAACAGAGTTTGAAGAAAGACAATCTGTCAGTTCAAGAGAGAACAATACTTAAAGATATTTCTAAAAATAAATAAATTAAATACATGAAGCCAGATAAGGGAGGGGGGACTGTAGTAATGCATGCTATAGATTATATAGCAAGGATATACAAAATAGTTAATGACACCAAGATTTATGAAAGGGTTTCCATAAATGAATTAAATGGAGCTTATGCATGGATAGATTATTATTTGATGGATGTACTAATGGATGGTGACATCAATGAAACTCTTTTTAACTATTTAAAGGTAGAACACCCCAAACTACCTGTCATTTTTGGTATACCGAAGGTTAATAAAGATGTTAAAAATCCACCTTTTAGACCAATAGTTGCAGCAAAAGGATCAAAAAACGAACCTTTGGATGCCTATGTAGACCATAATGTCAAAGAAGTGTTAGGAGAAGCAGAACATGTGCTAAGAGATTCTTGGCACTGTTTGGAGAGAATGAGAAATATGGGGGAACATGAACAAAGTGTTTTTCTTACAACTGATGTCATTAATTTATTCGCAGTTATTCCCCATAAAGAAGGAATGAATACGTTCCATGAGAGCCTGTTGAAAAGTAAAATATTAGATAAAAGCAAGATAAACTTGTTGGATTTCATGGATTTGATATTAAAAAATATTTTTTTGAGGTTTGAAGGGGAAATTCTTCGTCAGAAATCAGGAAAAGCAATGGGCGCAAGGTGTGCTCCAATTTTTGCAAATTTAGTACTTTTAGAGTGGGAAAAATGCTTTGTACTTCAATCTAAATATATGAAAGACAAAATGAGTTATAATAGATTTTTGGATGATATCTTGGTGCTTTGGAAAGGAAAGGTAGAGGAGATTAGTGCATTTATTAATTATCTTAACTCAATAACGTCATTCCTAAAGTTCACATATACTTACCATGAAACTGAAATCAACTATTTGGACATTACTTTGAGTAAAAACGACAATGTGCTAAATAGTAAATTATACAGAAAAGAAAATTATTCCAATTCTCTGTTACACTTTACTAGTTGTCATCCCCACCATCAATTTAAAATCATAGTAAAAGGACAAATGGTGAGGGCTTCAAGACTAGTAAGTGATGATATGGAATTTGGGAGAGAATTGTTTAAACTCATAGGAATGTTCCTAGAGAGAGGATATCCATTAAATTTGCTACTGAAAGTAAGGAAAGAAATTATACATAAAAAAATACTAATTTTCTACCTATTCTTAAGAAGAAAATGGATATAAATGAAAAATTAATTAAACCAGATGAAAAGAAAACAGATGTGATGGTGGTGACACCCGGATTGGTTAGAGTATTGACTGAGAAGTGGGTTACCTGCCTAGAAGGGGAAACAAAAGCCCTATTAGGAGCAAAACCAAAGATAACATATAAAAGGGGGAAAACCATAAAAGAATGGTTGGCTATGAAAGAAAAAAAGAGCAAAATATATTTCTAAAATGACAAAATGTGGAACCTGTAGATATTGTAGATATATAAATGATAGACCCTATGTGGTAATAAATTCTTATGAACAACTATTCCATGTCCAGGAAAATGCAATTGCAATACATCAAAAATAGTTTATGTGGCAACTTGTGTATCATGTGAAGCATTTTATGTCGGTAAGACAAACAGGAGACTAAAAGATAGAATAGCTGATCATCAAAGAGCAATTAGGAAAGAAAATAAATGTAATGCTTTATTTATTCATAGTAAAAAATGTATTAATTTTAAAAAGTTTATTTTCTTTATAATAGATAGAGTTTTTATAGATGGGAGGGGAGGGGATATAGAAAATGAAGTAGAAGTAAAAGAAATGAAATGGCAGATGCGTTTAAATGCTCAAAATTTACCAGGGTTGAATGACAAACATTTCTTTGAAACCATTGTTAAAACAAAGGGCAAGTGTAATAAAATAGAATTGGTGAGGTATATATATATATATATATATATATATATAAACATACAGAGTATTATATAAAAACAGTATAATATATGGTTTTAAAATAAGAGTTGATGAAGTGGTTTTAATTAATAGGAAATGATGTAATTAATTAATGAATTAATTGTAAAATGATTGGATGCTGCTTCTTTTCAAACATTAAGAATTTGAAACTAAAGTGACTTTGATAATGCTATATAGACTTAGCAAAAGCGCTTAGTCTTTTGGTTGTGTATAATAAATTTACGTTTTATCAATGTCTCATCTACAAAAATAAATGTTCGTGGAGCAAAACAATGAAAGGGATAAAGTCACGATCACTTTTAGTCCACAAATAAGACCTTGTCACATCAAATCCACAGTTGAATCCCAAGAAATAATCCAGAATCACCGAGGTAGTAAAAAACAGGTTTATTCCATTTAAATGAGGTGAGCGCTTTCGCTAAAATAGCTTCTTCAGACCTAATTACGTTTCAACAATAGGGGTAATAAGCTTATATACATAAAAAGGCGCCAAAAAATCAGCAACCATTAAAGGAACATAGACCTAATAACTAAATCAACTAACAGTTAAAGTACACTTTTAAATATATACAAACAATGTAAAAAAGGGTTATAAAGCACCATAAAAATAATGAAATACATATTTAAAATACTTAAAATCATTTATTATTCCTGAGTCTCCTAGATTTCAACAGTGGACGTACAGGGACTTTACCATTAAGTCCCGGTGGAACATCAGCCCTAAATTTAATGATCCAATTAATCTCACAAACTTCTGTGTGATTTTCAATATCACCCCTCCTATGTGTTCTACAAATTTTTTCTAAAATTCTAAACTTGAAATTATGATTCAGACCACAATCTGTGGTATGTTTTGCAAGTGCATTAAAAAGATGACCTTTCCTGATGTGATAGGCATGTTCACGAATCCTATCTCTAAGGACCCTATTCGTCTTGCCTACGTAATAGGCTGAACATGCTGTACAAGATGCTAAATATACCACGTCTTTAGACATACAGTTACCTCTGACTCGGATGGTGTATGTACCTTTCCCATAAGGGAATTGAAAAACTGGGTCACTAAGTATATACTGACAAAAATTACACTGATTACAAGGTACCATATAAGGACCATCTATCTGTTGAATAGACGGGCACATTCTAGGATAACATAGCATTTGTTTAAGGTTCTTCTTATTGCGATAAACAAACCTAGGTCTGTCTCCAGTAATTCTTTTAACCATAGGGTCTACTGATAGGATGTGCCAGTGTTTAGTAAAAACATCTTTTAGGGTGCCAATGTCCCTAGTATAGTACACAGGAAACAATACATTGTTCATCTCAGATGGAGTGTTTTCAGCTTGTTGTACTGGGTTTTCAGTCCCATAAAACCCAGAAGCCCCTTCTGAAAAGTATGGCATAGCTCTATTATCTCTAAGAGTGGAAATATCTTCCATTCCGTTACTAAGATCCATAACACTGTAACCACGTTCCTTAAATCTCTTGCCCAATTCATCTAATCCCAATGAAAACTCAGGGGTATATGGTGTATATCTAGACAGACGCATGGACTGTCCACGGACTATGTTATTGTAAACATAGCCTGGATGCATGCTGGAACGGTGTAATAGGGTATTTCTGCAACTAGATTTACGATATAAACCTGTGTTGACAATTCCACCTGATAGCTTTTCCACATATATGTCCAGAAATGGAATTCTAGTGTGTGACCATTCCATCGTGAAATTAAGGAACCAAAGGGAACCGTTAACTTGTCCAAAAAAGTCATCCAACTGTGAAAGTGTGCCATTCCAAACAATGAACAGGTCGTCCACAAAACGCCTATAGAAGGGCACAAAAAGTTGGTATGACTCATTGTCATTATCTCTCTGACAGAACTTGTTCTATGCTATAAATAGCTGTTAGCTACTTGCAGCAAAAGAAAGCATATAAAATAGTTTTTTGTAAGAGGAGTCCTAACAAACTTGATAAACTCTGTAGCACAGTGGTTGGGGACCGCTGCTATTAGGAAATCTGCTGAAGTGCAACTCTTTTGTATTCATCCCACTTTTATGATTTCAGTAAAAAGCACATTGTTATATTCTTGCAATTTAAGCTTAAATAAATCTTATTTGACAAAATGTATTCAAAATATTATTCCCTCTGTCACTAGAAGTTCTAAACCCACCTTTTCCTATGGCAAAATAAAGTACTGGTGGTGGTAATACTTTACTAAATTCAAAAGTATCATTATTAGCACCAACATTCATCATCATCATCATCATAATCAACCCCCTTTTTCCCATTTTCTTCATAGGGTCAATGTATTATGTCAACTGTTGTCATTTCTCTCTCTCTCTCAGTTCAGTGCCACTCTCTTGCCTTCTTCATGCCTGACTGTTTCAGGCCTTCTCTCACACAATCCATCCATCTCTTTAGAGAAAACTCTCATTTATCCTTGTCTTCTTCCTGTCTGTCCCAAATCTTATTCACCAGATTGTCTTCTGCTTTCCCGCATGTGTCAAAACCACCATAATCAGTTTTCTTTGACCTTAATTACATCTGGAGTACTTGGGCTTCTGCTCTGAGGTCCTCATTTCTTCTTCTGCCCACAGGTTGCATCCTATCACCCATCTCAGGCATTTCATCTCTATCACCTCTAGCATCCTCAGCTGCTCTGCCTTCACTGCTCAGGTTTCTATACCATACAGTAGTACTGGTCACACCACTGTTTTGTACACCTTACCTTTCAGCTTCGTTTGCATTTTTCTGTCGTACACTACCCTGACACTCTGTGCCAACTGGCTGTGGCTGTGGTCCCTCTGATTCTACCTTTGATCTCCTCATCAGACTTCCTTTTCCTCAAATACCACTCCTAGATATTCTAAAGACATGCTTCTGGAGCATTTCTCCCTGGGCCTCTGCTAAAAACAGGATCTGTGGAACCTAGTCAGACTTTCCCGGTCAACAAATGTTAAATAAATAAAAATAAATAAACCCTTCCCATACTCTCATGCTGAGGTGTGAAAACTCTCACTGCAGTAAATAATCCTTGCTGTACATTTACAAGTGACAAGTAGTAGGACTCTAAACTTAGTCTGTCTGCTACTTCCCAATCCCTTCAGTGGGAGGATGTTTCTCTCTCATGAATGATGCAGACTTAAAATGTGCTTTACTAGTTCCTCAATTATTTCTGTCATGTCCCCCCTCTTTTTTTCTATTTCATATTTATTTATACTTTGGTAACAAGGAAAGTGAACTGGTCCCAGGACCCTTTTCAACCACAACATAAGCTACACTGGCAAATATAATAACAGTTATTAAATGCACTTATCAATACAAATAAAAAAATACTGACAGAAAGACATTGACCAAGATTGCATGTGGAACATATAGCCAATGTGTGACAGTGTCCAAGTAAATCATTGAGCAACATTTACTAGAATGTGTACATTAATAATGCTTAACTATACTATGTTGTTTATTACAAATAATTCATTGTATGCACATGTATTGCACACACAAACATATATATATATATATATATATAGTATGAGTGCGTGTGTGTTTCTGCATGTGTGTATATATCTAAAGTACGTGTGTACAAAAGCGTGTGTGTGTGTGTATGCATTTGAACACCATTAATACTTCTGATTTCCTTTTCTTAGTGTTCTTAATGCAAGGGCACATAGTAAATTATGGTTGCTCTCTGACAATGCAAGGACTGACTCAAAGTCAGTGGGAATCTCTTACAATGGATCTGCATGCATCAGATATGCATCACTCTCAGGAAGGATGTCACACAAAGCATAAAATACCTTTTTATGAACAGTATCAGTGCACCTAGTTGATAGGGTTGCCACCTGACACTCTTTCTGCATTTGGCCTGTGTGTGTGCGTGTGTGTGTGTGTGTGTGGGGGGGGGGGGTTGAAAATACTAAATGCATTTATGCTTTACAAGAAAAAATATTTACTGACTTTTTTCTAAATGTCACAGAAATCTTTGCTACTACTCAAATTATCTTAACACAAACTATTATACATAACATTTAAAGCTTTGAATTTCAATACTGTGTTGCTGCTTATGTAAATTTGTCAGAAGAGCTGACAATTGCCTTTAAAACCCTGACTGATCTAATTGCTTTGTTTTGCTATGAAAGGGGAGTGGTACGTTCTCCTCCCCTTTGCAATAAAAACAGTGGAAACAATTCTACGGCTTTCTTTTTTTATATCAGCTTCTGTGTTCTTACATTAGCAGGATTAATTACCCATCCAAGATTGGCAACAGTACCTGACAGGGTAAACTACAGATTTAACTGTGTATATGATATGTCATGCAGGTGGAGACGAATTTCTCTGCAAAGTATGTGAGAAGTTGAGTTTTTTTAAAAAAAGCAGATGGGCTTTCCCTTCCTTTGACTCCAATGCAAGTAAATAAAAGTTTTAAAAACTACAAGCAGGTTTCTGGTATATACACAATGTTGGAAACATATTGTAGGGAGAAAAGAAACCTAACAATTGAGTTAAACTGTATGAGAGCGTGGAGTTTTCCTTCAAAGGGTAAGGGCTGGAGTGGCCTGGGAAAAAGGTTTATAGGTTCATAGGTAGGTTCTAGGCTATTGGCCCAAGGGCCTAAGTAAGCTTAGCCAACAAGGTTTCCTGGCTTATGCCACCCAAGAAAGTTAATTTCCTGTGCCCCTGTCGAGCAGAGCCACAGAAGTGATCCTTGGGGTGTATTTCCTATTTCCCATCCACTCATCAAGATTTTTCTTGAAGAGTGCTAATGAGGAACTTTGCTTGACATAAATGGGTAGCTTGTTCCAGAGTATAGGAAGTCTATGGCTCAGGAATCTATCTCTCCAGCATGTTCTGTTTATTGTGGTGACAAGGTTTAGGTCCCTAGAGCGTGTAGCTTGGAGGGATTGGGATTTCTTTAGGTGTAGCATGTCCAACAGCTGTGGGTTTAACATAGCTTTATATGTTAGGCAGAGATCTCCTCGGAGTAGGCAATATGCTGCAGAGTAAAGCTGGAGTTTTTTGAGACGGTCAGTGTAGGGCATCTGTTTGAGGCCAGTAATCCTCTTTGTGAGGTGGGGTCCAGAGTTTGGAGGCTACCAATGTCTTTATTTATGAGTTCCATGATGATATATGTTCCATGGCCTTGCAGTCCATGCTCGTCAGGATAATAGGGCGATAGTTCCCAGGATCAGTGGTGGCTCCCCCTTTGTGGAGTGGGATAACTGTTGCTGTGCGCCATTTAGTGGGCACAAAGCCTGATGTGAGACTATGATTGAACATGGTGCTTTGGTGGGGAGCCAGTTTGTTCTGAAGTTCATGTAAAACGCAGCCTGGGGTGCTGTCCGGTCCCATGGGTGCTGTGTTTTTGGTTTTAGAAAGTGCAGCTTTTACCTGCATAGATGTGATTACAGGGATTCTGCATTCTTCCTGTATAGATATGGGCCCTTTAGGGGGTGAGAGGGGGGTAAAGTTAGCACTGAACCTATCTGCCAGGATGTTGGCAATATCAGTTGGCTCTGTAATTTTCGTGCCATTGTGCTGTAACTCAGAGCAGATCTGGGTGTTGCCATTGAGATTCTTGACATAGCTATAGAATGCTTTGTGTTTGCCCTTAGAATCAGTGGTGATTTTGTTTTCACTGCTAAATTTGGAGGATCTTATAAGGAATCTCAACTTCTTACTGAGGCTGACCAGGGAGCTCCTCCACTCATGGGATTTTACTCTCTTTTACAACAGTTTCTTCCTTCTGTTGTAGAGTTTGTTTATGGCAGGGGACCACCAGATTGGCTTCCTTTTTTTGGAGGACAGCATCTTGGTTCTTTTTGGGATAGCACAATCTATGCACTTGTGTAAATGCTTATAGAGTGCATTTGTGTAGGATTCAGCAGTCGTAACTGTACTGTCCATCGGCATGGGCGTCATGAAGTTCGCCACTTCTGTCTTAAGAAGCATGAAGTTGGCTTTGGAGAAATTTTTTACCCTGGTTTCCATAATGGTGGGTGGGGGCAGGATGCGGATATCTAGGGGGATTAGCTTATGGTTGGATCTGACCAACGAGGAGTTGATTTCAGGTGTGGAACACCAGGCACTCATGTTGGTAATGACTAGGTCTAGGATATTGTTGCCCCTGGTGGGGGTGTGGATAAGTTGATCCAGGGCATTGGAATTTATGAATTCCAGAAAGCACTGAGCGAAGGAGTTGGTACATGAGTAGTTTTCCCAGTTAATGGTGGGCTAGTTGAAATCACCCATTATTAGGGTGTTTGGTTGAATCCTAATATTTTCCAGTATATCAAGAAAAGAGGAGTGGGAATCCTGGGGCACGGTGGGGAATCTGTTGCAAGCTACAATTTGTATTGCAGTTTTGCCCAGAGTTAGTTGCACTTGGATAACCTCGGATGCATTATGCTGCACAAGTAGCCTGGAGGTGTGGATATCCTTAATGAATATAGAAACACCCCTGCCTTTGGTGTTCTGGTCCAGGTTAGATGTTCGAAAAGTGTGGTATGAGTTATAGCCTGGTAATGCAGGGGTGCTCTCTAGAGCCTTGAACCAGGTTTCAGTCACTGCACAGATATCGATGTTCTCCATTTTAAGGAGTGCCTCGAGTGAGTGCATTTTGAGATTTAGACTTCTAGCATTGAGTAGCATTACCCTCAGTTTTTGCTTGCCTGTTCCTGTTACGGTGGTGAATTTTTCATTTGATCCTTGATTAAAAAAGGCACTATAGGGGTGGCAAGAGCCTTAGCCAATATCCTGAATCCCAGGGGGGACAGGTGCAGGCCATCTCTGGCAAAGCATCGCGGTCTGTCGACCATGTCGTCACAGGCAGACAGATACTGGATCCCCTTAGAATGACACCAGAAGCTTAGCCAATTGTTGAAGTCAATCATTTTTTCCTTGTACTGCAGTATCACTCTGGGCAATGGCAGGATGCTACTCAGAGCTAGGGTCATACCTGCCTGGGCTACAAGATCAGAGAGCTCTTCCATGTCTCTTTTCATGTAGTCAGGGAGGTACGTCTCAGGTTGTTCACACCAACATGGACAATGACAGAGTCATATTTGTACTTGTTGTGGAGTGACATGAGTGCATGGGTTATGTGGTAGATCTTGGCACTCGACAGGCAGTTGACAGTAACCTTCTCCTTGTTTAGCCTGGTGAGTGGGACATCAGTGTGCCTGACTATAGAGTCACCTATGACTAGTGTGTTGGGTACGTTGGTTTGCCTTATGGGCTATGGTTTATTGGCACACTGAGTCTGTGGGCTATGTATCATTTGGGTTGTGTTGGGGGGGTGGAGGTTGCTTGCGTTTCTGCTTCGGATGTCTCTGTTGCTTGAGCAGATTATTATTGAGAGCCTCTGTAAATGTTTTTGTGTTTCTATGTGTGGATTTTGGTGGTGTAGGTTTAGTGGGATTATGTGATGAGTGTGGTGTGGTGCAAGTGTTTACCTTCTCCTCTTGACTGTCAAGTTCAGTCTTGGTTGGAGAGCTTTACCTTCAGTTTGGCTAGATAAGTGCATCTCTCACAGGTTGTGGTGTTGGGTGGTAGGAGTAGAGGGTTGTCTGTGTATATGAGGCAATTGCTACATTGCCTCAAGATGCCCAGATTCATTAGATAGACAGAAGAGAACACTGGGAGCTGACCCTTGGACATGGCTGAATAAAAAACTAATTTCTTCTAAACAAGTGAGGACATTGAGTATAAGAGCTGTTTTTCTCTAAGCAAGTGAGGGAAGTAAGTACAAAAACTGTTTTCCTCTAGGTAAAGAGAAAGGTTGAGTGTTGTAGTAATTTGTAGCTTATTTATTGCTAACAAGTTCTGAGCAAGTGCTGAGCACGAATAAGCAAATTCAAGTGCTAAAATTAAGAATATGTACCTGGATCTTGTGGTAGATAGGCTAACTAGTGCTTACCACTCCCACTGATAAGCTAGAATGCTTCCCTCCAACACAGAAAGGATTGGGGGCTCAGAAGATTACAACAGTCCTGGATACAGGAAATCTGTATCTGGACTAGACTAGTTACAGGAAAGGTGTGAAATGAGCGCAAATGCTAGCTTTTAAACCAGAAGGTTGAAAGAGATAGAAAAACTGCCCAAACGGCCAATAAACTACAATTTCTGGGCCAGAAACAGCTCTTGTGGTAGATAGGCTACCTACTGCTTACCACTCCCACTGATAAGCTAGAAGGCTTCCCTCCAACACAGAAAGGCTTGGGGGGCTCAGAAGCTTACAAGCAGTCCTGGATACAGCAAATCTGTATCTGGACTAGACTAGTTACAGGAAAGGTGGGAAATGAGCGCAAATGCGGGCTTTTAAACCAGAAGGTTGAAAGAGATAGAAAAACTGTCCAAACGGCCAATAAACTACAATTTCTGGGCCAGAAACCATTCTTGTGGTAGATAGGCTACTTAGTGCGTAACCACTCCCACTGATCAGCTAGAATGCTTCCCTCTAACACAGAAAGGCTTGGGGGACTCAGAAGCTTACAAACAGTCCTGGATACAGCAAATCTGTATCTGGACTAGACTAGTTACAGGAAAGGTGGAAGAGAAGTGAAAACGCAGACTTTTAAACCAGAAAGTTGAAAGAGATGGAACAACTGCCCGAACGGCCAATAAACTACAATTTCTGGGCCAGAAACCACTCTTGTGGTAGATAGGCTACCTAGTGCTTACCACTCCCACTGATAAGCTAGAAGGCTTCCCTCCAACATAGAAAGGCTTGGGGGCTCAGAAGCTTACAAGCAGTCCTGGGTACAGCAAATCTGTATGTAGACTAGACTAGTTACAGGAAAGGTGGGAAATGAGCTCAAACGTGGGCTTTTAAACCAGAAGGTTGAAAGAGATAGAAAAACTGCCCAAATGGCCAATAAACTACAATTTTTGGGCCAGAAACCACTCTTGTGGTAGGTAGGCTACCTAGTGCTTTCCACTCCCACTGATAAGCTAGAAAGCTTCCCTCCAACACAAAAAGGCTTTGGGGGCTGAGATGCTTACAAACAGTCCTGGTTACAGCAAATCTGTATCTGGAAAGTGGAAAGGAAGAAAGGAGAAAAATAAGATAATTCAAAATTAAGGACCTAAGTGGCTTGCGCTTCACAAATGTTCTCTCTGTAATAGGTAGAATGAGCTAGTGACACTAGACTCGAATAGAGCTGGGATAGAGCTGAACAGATGGGACTGGTAGGAGTCTCTGAAGTCAAAATATGATCTCACTGTACTTGGTTGAGTGAGCAAATGAGATAGACCCAGGAGGAGTGTTCAAACACAAATTTACAGGAGGGGCGGGCAATTCCAAAGCCACCAAGATTAATCCAAGAACAGGGAGGGTGGTCGGGAAACTAACTGCAGAGACAGAGCGAGACCACAGTATTCTATGAAACAAATATAAAAACAAATAACTACAGAGAGACATAGACCAATGAAACAATTAAATACACGGAACAATAAAATGCAGTACAATCAACATTGCAAGTTTTTACTTAACTCAGCTAGTAATGCAGTTGATTGTAGGTATGTAGCAGAAGCCAAACAACTCAGATATTGAGCAGTAATAAATTCAAAGATATGTGACTAACACTTATAATACAGAAAAACCCTCTAGGCTAAGAGTTTAACACTGAAAATCAATGAAGTGAAACACAATAGCCCCCACTAACTGCAGAGACAGAGAGAGACCACATTATTCTATGAAACAATTAAATAGAAAAACAAATAACTACAGAGAGACACAGACCAATGAAACAATTAAATATACAGAAACGTAAAATAAAATGCAGTACAATCTTTAACACTGCAAGTTTGTACTTAACTCAGCTAGTAATGCAGTTGATAAGCCAGACTAATTACTTGCTGGTCTTAGTCTCACAGGTAAAGGATATGAAACTACCACCACCAAATCCTTTGTGACTTTTGTGCTATTTCTACCTGGGTTTTCAAACTGCTTCCACCTACATGGTCTTTAAAGGTCTGGCTTTCAAAGCAGGCCAACACTGTTCTAATTCTACAGAGTTAAGAAAAGTCAGGAATGTCCACTTGACAAGATTATGTTCCCTGAAATAATTAAAATGACCATCTGTAAAGTTCATGATTATTTTCCAATAATATTCAAGAAACACATGTACATGTTCCTAAAGTTACATATTTCTGACCTTATTTTACATTAGGAAATTGATGGCTAAAGGCACTTTATTATCATCGACAGTTATTGAATTCCATTTAGCTCACCTACTTAATATTGCAGCTCCTGGTTAGTATTCCAATTACAAAATAGCACATTACTACATAAGCCCACAGCACTATGACCATGTTCTTCTCTACTGTGCAGAGACTTTATCCAGTACAGACCCTCTCCTAGTGGTCATTGAAGAATACAAGATGGAGTGGCTCCTGTAAACAACACAATCAGGATAGCCATCATGAGTTTTTGTGGTTCATTGTTGAAGCTATATGTTTCAGTTCCACTATTGCCTGCAAAACTGACAGAAAATGCTACATGGTTAAGCTGCACATTTGCTCAAGTGACTGCTTTTGCAAATATGCTTTCTAAAAAGCACACTTTCCTTGCTGTGTTAATAACCGAGTAGTCAAAAGCCAGTGACAGCAGGTGACTTCAGAGAAAGGGGGGGCCAGCAGGAAGCAAAAGAAGGGGAGGTACTATATTAAATCTCAATGTCTACCTAGCTGTGATCAAACAGCACATGGAGTCAGTCACTTTCATCCACAGACTGCCTCAGTACCTACTCATTATAGCCATTTTGGCTGTATACTCTTCAGATGTCTGATTGTGATCAAATAAAAAATAGTCACTGTAATGCATTTCAAGTTGTTTAATCAAACACATACTAATCCTGCCTAGCCAAATCAATGACTGTTTAACACTGATCAAATGATGGCTGGGGTCAGTCACTTTCATCCATAATGCCTAATGTCAACCAATTTATAGGCACTTTATAGACTGTATATATCTCAGATATGTGACTGTGAGCAAATGAATAAATGCATACATACTGGCCTCAGTAATGTACTTTAGCTCACTGCTATTAAACACATGCAGTGCAATCCACTGCATCTCCCCACATGCCCACCACTTATAGCTAACTTAATGACCATATACACCAGACCTCTGTGGTCCACTGAATGAATTACATAATCACAGTAATGTATTTCACCTCACAGCTGACACATACAGTGCAGCCCATTACAACCTCCCCTCACAAGTGTAAAAACATACAGGTGGATGTGCCCAACAGTTACAATCACTTCTGACCATACACCTTAGATGTCTTAATGTAATTAAATGAATAAATATACAAATAATGGCCAGAGTAATATATTTCAACTTACTGCTGTCACACAGTACTGCCCACTGCAATCCCACCCCTACCCATAAAACTGGCGCTTTACACCTCAGATGTCTGACTGCAAACAAATGAATAAACAATATTGAACAGTGATTTACACTGCAGCCCCCAGTTATGTCACAGACTGTGGCTGCACATATAGCAAATATAAATTGAAAGGAGATAGTTAAGGTGTAATATCAATGCACTGTTCAGACTGAATATTACAGCTACTGAATTAATGTCAACAACCTCTCTCATAAGCAATTTATGACAAACAAGTCACCTAAAGCAACTTATACCTAAGACTGGGATAGCACTGCGATTTCACACATTCTGCTTAAACAGACAGTTACATCTAAGAAGTAGCTACCTGGATGCATTGATGTCCAAGTCTCTTATGAACTTCAAAAGTCTTAAAAAAGGGTCTTTTTACCCCCAAATTAATTCAGTCCACCTTACCTGAAAAAGTTGATCATTCCATTATCTTATTTGTGGTGTGACTTGACTTCTGATGTAGAACTGTTAAAAAAAAGGTTACCTATTGTATTCTCGAAAGCCGACAATGTTGAATCCGACATTGTCGACACGTGAATAGCGAAAGTGCAGAACATCAAACGGGTAAACGGAAGTCTCTGTAAGGGGAGATTTCCATTTACTTCAATGTAGTGCGGTCCCGGAGTTGGTTTATTTAAGTAGCAGGGGGTGCATGGCGGCTTGCCCCCCTACCTACACTCTTTAGATTTTATTTTTTTGTTTTTATTTATATTTTCTGAACATTCAAAATTTTAATGGTTCGATCACTAAAGGTTGACCTTTAGTGATTCAAACCATTAAACTTTCAATGTTCTAATATAGACCCAAAAAACATCTAGTACTTCCTCAGAAGTGCAGTGGGTGTTCTACTCTGATCTGTTTCAAAGCTTCTCATTTGTTTGATATGGCTTTTTTTGGCAACCAAAATGAAGATTTGCTTTGGCTTTGATTTATTTCTGTTTTTTTTTTTTTTCTGGCTCATTTTTATGTTGTTTTATTGTTCACAGTGCATAATGAATAAGCATTTACACCCTTTTTAATTATTCACACTAGCTTCAACATTCTATACCCTAGATTTCCCCAGGAATGGGACACTATAGTAATAAAGTTACTTGAGCATAAAAAAAATAGCACCAAGTACTTCTGATAATAACTTACTGTATTTATTCCTTTTGCAAGAATGATAAAACAGGTTGAAACAAGGCAAACATTTTTGTCCTTTGTAATCAGCACTTTCCAGTTTAACAGTTGAATTTGCACCATACTGGAAGTGCCTAGTGTACTTGTCCTGAGCACATCTTGCCCTTTGTAGTGCCAAGCTTGTCTTTATCTTTCTTTATGACACTTAGAAAACCAGCCCTAGGCCAGTTTTACAGTTTTTTTTTACTTAAAGAAAAAAATCAGACTTTAAGCTTCATATTTTATTTCTTCAATCTTCCAATCTGCTTCAATCAGGCTTTGCTGTGGAAAGTACAGTTATATGCTACCTTACCATACATATTTGAATAGATCACCTTTGTAAGTAGCCATAATCACATGAGATAAATCATGTCAAGAATATCAGACATCCAAGCGTGTCAACAAAGCTTTAGGCTCATTCCTCATGCACCATATATCTGCCCTTGGCATGAGAGTACATGCTGGTTTAAGAAGCTTCTACAAGTAAGCCAAAACGTAAGACCTTTTTGCTCTATATAGGGAGACTGAATCCTAGAGCTCTAAAGTAATAATGTCATGTCAAGTCAGAAGAACAAAAGTAACAAGAGGGTTACTCCACCCTGATCTGGAGAGCTGCAGAAAATTGGGTGTGCAGGGAGGGTGGTAGCACTGCAACGGACTATTCAAAAGTCTCCTGTTCTGGTAAGTCAAATTGCACAACTTTACTATGGTCATTAGATCATTGTTGCAGTAGCTATAAAAATATGGGATGACTGCAAAAGCTTATGAAGAAAGAATGGAAGAAGAAGGGGCAGACATTTAGAGACTTTGAAGGATAGTTCTAACGCATTCTGCCCTAACTATGGAAAAAGAGCCAAGTTGATAGTGCTTAATGAAACTGTACACTGAGGATCACGTAGCTACTTGTAGAATACATTTGGAGTCAACCCCTTTCCAGAAAGCCCCAAAAGTAGCCATAGCTCTAGTAGAATGTGCCTTGACAATCTGATGGGGACTTGGTTTGAGTAAAAAAGCTAAATAGCTTGAGACAGCCATCTAAAATGATTTGCACAGATACAGGATTATCTTTTTTCTTATCATTAAAGAAAATAAAAAGTTGATTAGACTTTCTAAAATCTGAAATTTTTGCTTCTCACTTTTGGTCTGTTCCTCATAAAATGTGTGTTTTTTTGGCAAATCTTTGAGGAATGAAGTCACTAAATAATGGCATACATTTGAATTGCTGACTTCATATCTTTCAAAGATTGTTAACACAAAGCCCATTAACCTAACAACTTTCTAAGCTTATAAGAGCAATATTTAAAATTTGTCTCTGATTTTTGTGCTATTGCCCCCTCCCCCACATTATTTTTGGCTTTGTCCTAATTTCTTGCATTTAGACATAGATAGGTATGTTTGCCATCCATACAGCTAGATGTAGATTCTGAATGTTGAGAGGATGAGGGATTCCTTGTCCTAGGTGACATAGTTTTTGGTAAATGCCCCTGTCAGATGCACGAGAAGGGAGAACCAAAGTTGCCTGGGCCAAAAGAGAGTGACCAGAAGTATCTCTAGTAGACCCTTCCTGATCTTTAGTAGGACTTTGGATATCACAGGAAAGAGGGAACATAAAGGAACATTCTCATCAAGGGAAAAGAGAATGTGCCAATTTTCCAGGCCTTTCTGAAGGGTGTCTTGCACATAACTGTTTCAGCTGTCTCTTGAGATAGGAAGCAGACAAATCTACTTGGGGAGATTCTTACAGGTGAACAATCTACTGGAAGACCGCTGGGTATACCATCCACTTGTGAAGGTCTATCTTGAATATGATCAGAGTTTGCTATTGTATTTTGTTCTGATATAATTACGTTTTCTGTAGTTAGACTGTGCTGAATTGCCAGTTCCCAGGCAATCATAGCTTGTCTGTAAAGGGGATAGGATCTCATTGCCCCGTGATGTTTAACCAAATTACTGTAGTACCATCTTATCACTAGCAGGGGGTCCCAACATCCACAACTGATTTAGAGCTTTGAGAGATTTGATATGGTCCATCATTTCCTTGAGATTTATAAGTTTGAATCTGAAATAAGATCCAAGGCATTTCGGACCCTCAACACCTTCTGGCAGTTGGAGCGTATGGTTAAGGCTGTGAGCTGTGATACAGGGTTTGATTCCCTCAGTCCTCATTTGCTTACTGTATGATCTTGAGCAAGTCATTAATCAGACAGCACTAGAAATTTCAGCTAGGCTACTCCATGGTCTCCTGGACTGCAAGCCTATTAACTACCTATAAACCTGGAGACACTGCCCCATGTGAAGTCTGAGGCATCTGTGGTAACACTGACAAACACTGGTGATAAAGACAGACACCTGGATTTATTGGAACTTGGTTAGACCATCAGTTGAGCTTTACTTGATTAAACTGAAAACAGGAATTGGGAAAGTTAGAGGATGTAGATGCCAGGCCTGAATGGATTTGAGAAACTACTGCATTTTCCTCATGTGTAGTCTGGCAAATGAAACCATAAGAATGGAGGAGGCCATATAATCCAGAATCCTGAGGAATTCTCTTGATGCAAACATATTTTGATGAGCTAGGTTTAAGAAATGATGACATTAAGAAGACACTTTCTTTGGGGGAAGAAAAGCTGTCATCAGAGGTGTATCTAGAAGATAGCCTTGAAACACTAACCTGTGAGCAGGAATTAAGCATGGCTTTTTCAGGTTAAGGATGAAGTCTGGCCTGCTGAACAGATGCATGGTAAAGTGGAGCAATACCACTGTGTCTTGGGCAGATGAAGCTGTAATGAATTAATTGTCCAAGTAGGGGGAAATGTGAATACCTTGAAGTCTGCAGAATGCTATGACAGGGGCAGTAGAAAGATCAAAGGGTAAATATGTAAACTGAAAATGCAAGCTCAAGGGGAAAAAAAAACTTAGAAAACATTTTTTTTGTGAATATGTATATGCATGCAGGCATCTTTAAGGGCTAGAGTAACCAGAAAAGCTTTTGAAGATGGAGGAAAAAGGATTTGTAAGAGAATGTTTTAAATTTTGGAACCAGGAGAAATGTATTCCAGTTCTGAAATGTCTAAAATAGTTCTCCAGGTACCTTCTTTTTGGGAAATAGTAAGATTTCTGAATAGAAGCCTCTGCCTTGTTGAGAAGTGGGAACACTCCCTGAACCAGCAGATCTGAAAGAATTTGAGGGAACAGATGAATTTGGTTCTTTGGAGGCAGAGCTACTCCAGTTTGAATAGAAGGGGATGCCCACTGAAATTGCAAATTATTTTTAGAATCCGGAATTCTGATGTCATATGTTTCCAGAGATGAAGGCAGAGGGAAAGACTACAATTTGGAAAGGGAGGCCAGGGTAAGAAGGGAAGGGATAGGAGTCACACCTTTTTCTTTTGAAAGGCGGGTCCTTGAGATTTCTCTCCTTTATTTTTTGTTTCACCATGACACTTTTCTTATATTGTTTAGAAGGCTTCCGCTGCATAGATTTAAATGACTTTCAAGAGAAAGGCCCAGGGTTAGGGGCATAATTCCTTTGGTACTTGGGAAAAGGGGACAAAAACAGTTGCCTGACTCCCTTCAACAACTTTCCCATCCTTTTCCATCTTCTTAAAAACCTCAGCTGAATAATTTTCAGACGGAAGATATTTATCACGCTCAAGTGGGACATTTAAAGGTTGAGCTTTTACATGCATTCTCTCTCAGGCATTTATACAAATAACTGTTTCCATAGTGCCAGACCTGGAGGCAGTATCAGCTGCCACATAAGCACACTTAATGGAGTGAACTGAGATGCAAAATTAACCATGTTAAGTAAATTAGTATTGGCCTCTGAATTGGGAAGGCCAAAGACTGCTGCATATTGACAGAACCGGTAACAGATAATTAGAACGTGTTTTGCAATTAATTGTACTGAAGGCAAAAGTAGATTATGCATATATACCTTGTTTCAAAACTGCCAAAGACATGCATGTCCTTATCATTTGGTATGGGACTGGGAGAAAAAAAGGATTTTGAACTTCTGCCCTCTGCAAAAGGGTTTCTGTAAAGGAATCTTTATGCATCAGGCACCCTGTAGAATGACAGTTTTTTTTTTTTTTGAGCAGGGGTTTCAGAATCTGGGGAGACTGAAACTGCACTGAAAGTGTCCTCTAAGGTCCCAAAGTGTATGTGGGATTAATACTGGCTTTGGGGATTCCATACTAAGTCTCTCATAATATTTCTTTTGAGATTCTGATACTTGCTTACCTTTCCATTTAAAGATATCTTTCATTTTGGAAATCACATCTCCAAAAGAAATGTATTTCCTCATTTGAAAGACTCTGAGAAAAGAGTAGCCATAGATTCAGACTCACACAGAGTAGAACAAGGTGTAGTCTAAACCACAATTATCAGACTCAGGGCTAATTTTCTTTTCAGAGGAAGAGGAGTTCTCATTCTTTATATACTGTGCAAGCTAGACGAGAAAGCTGGTGAAAATGAATGGCTTTAAATAAGCCTTGTGCAAAGCTGAACTGATTCTCCTGGGAACCTTTTTGCACAGAAAGGGTAGAAGAAGATAGATGTTTAGTTTTTTTGTGTATGCTTTTAGGGGTTTACAGCTTTATCATTTTGGGAGAGGAATCCATAAGCTAGATTTCCGTAAGTGATGTCCTCCCCCACCAGTACTGGGTGCATGCTTTCCTCACCCTCAGACTATAAAACATGGTTCTCTCTTCTCAGAGAGTTCTGTCTAACATACAGACTGAAGGTTGTGTGAAGTTTGTTGGCCTTAGTGGCCTCCTGAGGATGCACCAGAAAGACCAGGAGAGACACACTAATGGTCTGACAGCTGTGAAGGTGCCTTGGTAGAGTATTAGTCTCAGACCACAGAAAAAAAGGTAAATGTCTGACACTCTTTGCTAACCTGTTTAGTTAACTTCTTTTTCTGCTAGATGGTGCTGAAGAGGAATACAACAGCATGACCACAAGCACCACGTCTCTGAAGTGCTAGTTTTCATGGAAAATCTTCAAAGAATTTAACCTACTGATCTGACAGGACCTGACATATTGTCCTCCCAGACAAAAAAACAACTAATATGAGCATCTTTACAGGGAATTTGCTTACCCCAAAAACATCTGTCCTTTCTGATACAAAGGAGAATTTTTGCATACAACTTTTACAGAGAAAAGGAAGATTTCCCAATGGAGATACTTACATAGAGTTGTAGCTGAAACTGAATGCCAATACTCTTGCAGATGAGCTGATAAGAAGTCTGCCTAAGCATACATATGGCAAGTTCTGTGTTTTGCTGCACTTGTGTGTCCCTTTTATAAAAGTACATACTCTTGTGCTAAGGGCAGATGTATGGTGTACAAAGAAGGAGCCTGATACTTTGTGGACTGGCAGAATATCCAATATCCTTGACAGGATACATCGCATGTAGTTATGGCTAATACAACCGTGATCCAATGAAAAAAAAAATCATCTGAAGTTTTGTCAAAAAACATTTTTCTGTATCTGGAATTAGCCCTATTTCACTACTCTCACAAAAGGTAGAATTCTTGTACTGTACGTGTGCCTGTGGGAAGAAAACGTTGGCCAACAGGCACAGAAAACATCCAGATTTTCTCAGGGATGTAGAATACCTACAAATGAGCTGCACATTTTTCTAAAGTATTAAAAAGTTAAGCAGCCTCTGAACGTTTTATTTTACTGAGTCTGCAGCTTCCAGGGACTCAAATGAACCTTATTTCTACCAGTAAACTGCTTTTTATACTAACCTCTTCTGCTCTATCTGGAATTATTTCCTCCAATTTGAAATGAAGGGAAACCTTCTCTTGTTCCCCAGTCTATTGGTTGTTAGTTCTCCATTAAAAATAACTGAACATGTGTTAAACATTAACTTAATCCTACTGATAACTTACAAGCTGTGAAAAGTACAGTTGTGTGATAACCTACAATAATTGTAGACGTTTGAGTAGATCAATGTTGCAGTGCTATGTCTTGGGACTTCCTGCCATGCAGAAACCTATGGCTGGCCCAAATACCAAGTCTTTCACCATTCCCAACTGGTGGTTGCCCTTGACATCAGATGTCACTGCTATAAAAAGGTCATCAGCTGGTGACATCTTCAGGTCTTTCTTGTCCATGGTACAGAGCTCTGATGCCCATCCATTGGAGCACGACCTGGCCCACTAATCGTACTGACAGTAAGTGACACTTTGTAGGGGAAAGAGGAAGGACAATAGGGCAACCATGTCACCATGACCCCAGAAGAAGAGAGTGGTAAGGAGGGAGGGAACGTGTACTGCAACACTGAACTACTAGGACATCTACAATTATGGTAAGTTATCTGCACAACTGTACTGTTTATTATAATCTGTGTTCCAGTACTAAATATTGGGAGGACTCCCAAAGCTATATTACTGGGGTGGCTGGAGAACATTCTGTGCTGGGGACACCAGGCTCTGCAGAATGCCAGAGGAAAACTCAGCTCTGGATGTAGCACCAAGGTGGTAGCATTTGGTGAAGACGTGTACAGAAGATCAGGTATTTCAAGGATGATGTGGCTGCTGCCCTTGTGGAATGAGCCCTGACTCTGATAGGAATTTGTTTTCTGTCATGAGAGTAACAGAAGGTGATGCAAATGCCTATTCATTTGAATATGGTCCTTTTCCCCTGTTTTCCTTCTGCACAGATCACCAAAAGTTGATCAGATCTGTTTTGAAAATTTGTTTTGTGACAGTAGAATCTTAGTTGTCTATGTAGATCCAAAGAGTGAAACATTACTTCCACTTTGCTCTGGGATTGGGATGGTAAACAGCCTGGTTCAAGGAGACTTCAGAAGCCACCTGGGACAGAAATTAAGGGTTAGTTCTCAAGGATATTCTGCCCCTGTAGAAAATGAGAAAAGGTTTGTTAAACATAAGGGCTTACTTTTCAGATATATGTCGGGGTGAGGTGAGTGCCAGCAGCAGTAGGCAGTTTACCAAGTAAGTAATTTGAGGGGGCTGAGAGTGCCGCCTCAAATAGAAGGAATGTTATTTTTTTAGCATATAGTTTAGGTCCTGGGGGATGCAGGCTCTCGCCTGAGGGGCTAAGATGTTAAGGTTCCTCTCAAAAACTGCTTCATGTGAGGGATAAGCATAAGCAGGCGCTAACATGGTAAGTAAGGCAGATAGAGGTGAAGCATACACTTTTACATTATAATAAGATCATCCTCTTTTATGCAGGATGGGAAGGTACTCTAATTTCCGAACAAAAAAGTAAAAAAAAAAAACAACAAAAAAAGGATAAAAACAGCAAACTCAGTCTAAAAGTAACTACCAATTAAGTACTATAAAAAACTTTGACCAAGAACGTTAAAATTGTATTCAATAAAACCTAAAGAGCAGTAAGCAAAAAGCAAAGCTTTCAGACATAACCCTTCCTCAGTGCAGTACTCTAATACCTGTTCTACCCTTGCTTTGTAGGGAAGAATACCTTCTGGCTTGCACTAGTCAGAAAACCTTTTCCATTTTGCTACATAGCATTTTCTGGTACTGGGTTTTCTAACCTCCTCACCTGGATGGGATCAATAGACAATCATCCAAACTGTCAAGCTGAGTGTCCCCAGGTTGGGATGGATAACGGACCTCTTGAGCTGTGTGAGGGGGTCTATGGGGTGGGATAGCGGAGTGATTCTACTTTTGCTGAATGAGAGCAGGACGAGAAGGGAAAAGCAATGTTGCCTGAGCATAAAGAAAGAGGCCTGTTCATTTGAAGGATGTGTCTGTTCTCCAATGCCCTTCTGGGGGTGGTCCTTGAACAGAACATCCTCATCTGCCTAATTTCTGAGGGACCAAAAGGGTCCATCTCTGGCACACCCACGGGTCCATCTCTGGCACACCCAATGTGTGTGTCAGGTCAAAAATATACTTTTTGGCATCCATTTCTTGGGGTCTAGGAGGGATATGCTCAGTCTGCTAGCAGGTTGTCCTGCCCTGGGATGTATGATGGTATAAAAATCTGACAGTTATAGAGACACATGCCTTGGTTCCATTGTTAATTTGCAGAGAAGGTAGGACTGCTCCACTATTCTTTACATAACCACATTATAGTAATATTGTCGATTAACATCTTTATTGCTCCTGGTACCAGTTTTTCTTTGAATGCCTTCCAGGCCAGAATTTCTGCCATCATTTTCTTTATGTCAATCTGCTGGGCTGCCAGATGCTCATCCTATGACTCTTAAGCTCTGAATTCTCCTAGGTTTGTTCTTCCAAGCCAGGTCTGAGCAGTCTGTGGTTAGGGTCTGGCCTATTTCCTGGAGTTTTTCCTCATGTGTAATTTTGCCAGAGAACAATCAGGATACATGAAGAAATGCATCCCAGCATCCTAAGAAATTCTCTTGTGTTATGGTCAATGGGCTGTGCAGATGAAAGAAGTATTCTGAGATGATAATAATTTTGTCTTTTGGCAAATGGCCCTTTGTTGGACAGAATCTATGTGTGCACCCAACGAAGGTAACCTAGTGCTGGGTGAAAATTGTAACTTCAGGACGTTCAAGGTCAGGCCCACCTTCTGAAAGAAATCCATGGGGATTTGCATGGCTAACAGCCGACATCTGTCTGGTGTTGAGTTATGAGGAGCAGAACTGGGCACAAGTCATGGTAGCCTTCAAAGGGGAAATACCTGAGGACTCAGACATAACAGACATCAGACCAGGGAGTTATAACGGTGCCTCACATGTCGACAATTTTAAGCTGTGGCGGGCAGTCAGATTTTTGTCAGCTTCCCGAGCTTCTTTCTCCTTCAAGCATTTCTTATTACACTTTTTTGGGATGATGATGTGGGAACTGACAAATGCCATAGCATGCAAAAGCCAAATACTACCTGACTTAATTAGTGACTGAAAGATTCCTCCCAATACTTAATGGTTGTATTGTTAGAACAAAATGGTCAGTTTGGCAAGTTATCCTCAGAATTTTAACAAAACTGTGAAAAATGAAGTCTTTGTGAGGGATCAGTTTCCCATAGGAGAGACAACTGAACTTTTTAAATATTAAATATTTAACAGCTACACAGAACTAAAGATAATAGAAATTCTTCAATGATGTACTTAACAGAATCCTCAGCTTTCAAGCTAACCAATGGACTGAAAATGCTCACACGTGGTCTGGTAGACTGGACTGAAACAGCAAGTAAAAATAAAGATGATACCTGCTAATGACTATTTATATACACTACCAATGTTCAGACACTGGATTACAAACACATGTTCCAGCTGTGGGATGGTAAAAAAACAGTATTCGGGCCAGCCATGGGCTTCTGCATGGAAGGAGTCCCAAAATTTAGTACTGTAACATTGAACATATGTCTACTATGTTGACTGGGAAGTCTGTGGACAAAAATTCCTCTCCTGCTTTAGCCATATTTATGATAATTACTCCCTGACCTGTCAGTCCTGTCATTAATTATGGCGAGACTAGCAGAGACCATTTTGGTTGCTCAGGCAATCTGTTACCAATTCCCCTGTGCCTTCTCTATGTTGCAGGAACTGCATCCTGGATTTCTCTCCACACCCTAAAATGTTCTTGGTGTCCTTACTGGTGCCCCTGTTCTTTCAACTACTGGCCATCATGTTACCTTACCTGTCCCCAGTGTTGTGCCAGTCCCAACGACAGGGCTTTTTTCTGTGCTGCGTTCTTTAGGGTTCATTTATCTAATGTGCAAGCTCGTCTCAGAATTGACACTGTTAGGGTCCATTTTGTCCACTGTGATGATGCTGATACCAGGCATTATTTTTTAGTGCCAGTGTCAATCCTTTTAGTGTTTGTAGTTGTCAAGTCACCCGATAGTGACATGTCTTGAGTTGATGGCCTATACATCAATACAATTTTTGATGCCAACTATGATTTTCAACTAGGTTATTCAACACTGTACATCACCTGACTGTCATTCCTCAGTAGGGCAAAGGGACTACAGTTTCTCTGAAGCCTTCTAGAGGTTCCCCTGTAAGTGGACTTTTTCATCTTTTGACCCCTCCAAAGAGGTCAGGAAGCTAACATATAAAACTAAATACCTTGACTTTCCATGGTAATCTCACTGAAGGACCTAGATTGAATAAAATGCCAGCTCCCTCTTATCCTCACTCCAAAAGACCCCAAGTTTGAGGAGGACTTGGAATTGCTATTGCAGCAGAGGGGAAAGCTCATGAACACCATACAGACAAGGGTCCAGAAGGCATGATCTGTGTACCCATTAATCTCTCTTCCTGGATGACATTTCTTTTGGTGGGCAGCTTAAAAGATGTCCTAAAAAATTCTCATACAGTAGCTTTAGTTCTGAAGGTTGACCACCACCTCCTCCAGCTGCCTAGAGTGGTTGCTATGAGTAGAAACACCCTAGTCCGAGATGCTGATATAAGCAGTGGCCCTTAGAAATGCTTCCACCACCACCCCAGAGCCTTTCTGCCCATCTTCAGACAGTCTACAAAGGCATGGGGCACATATATTTCCATCTGTTTCATTTACCCAGCAGACTCTGAACTGCACCATGCATAGTGGATTTTAAGTAAGACAGAGCCAATTTAATCACAATGTTGTTGAGAGATTGCAGTGTGAACCAGTTAAGGACAAACCTTTCTCCAAATCCTCAATCATCCAGAGCTGAGGGAGCTGCCAGAAGAGCTAATCAATTACAGCTATTATTTAGTATCCATTGTATCACTAAGGACTCAGAAGGGGACCTTACGTGAACTCCCTTTTTCTTGTACATATAGATTTGGCAAAAATGTCACTGAGCATCTGGAAACATGGAGAGCAAGACTTTCACAATTGTAAATGCAAAGTCAACTTCCACAATGCATCTTCTCCAGGATGGAGATCAGACAGCACCACGCATCATTTCTGCATGGCAGACAGCCCCAGCCTTAGAAGGCAGCTGGGATGAAGTCATCCTGCAAGGTAGTTTCCAGTTGGATCACAGACCATTCACTGGCAGACAGCAGCACTCCTGAGGGCTTGCAAGACTGGAACTTTTAGGGAGGCAATAGGGACTGCCTGTCTCTCCATCAGTCAGCTTGGGCTTTCTTCACCAAAGATAGATGGAAATGGACAGTAATATCCAGAAAGTATAAAATCCCCTTTGAAGTCCAGTCCATATATCCCCTCTCTTGCCCAGAATTTCACCCTATAAAAAAAACTCCACAAAAGGCAGGCACCATTACAAATCCTAGCAGAGGTGTCCAAGAGGTCCCATCCTACCAGAAGCATCTAGGATATTTTGGATTTTTGGTGTCCTAAAAAGATAAAGGGGTTCAGGCCTGTTTTAGATGTTTAAGTGGCCTAAACACCTTATGAATTTATAGGTTCTTCATACTAAGCTTGCAGTCTAGGAGACAATGGAGCCTTGCCAAACTTCCCAATTGCCTCAGAGTACTGTCTGGTTAAGTGACTTGCTGAAGTTCATACAAGAAGCACATCAAGGTGGAAAGATTCAAACCCTGTACCATTAGAAGAAACAACTAATTAACAAGTGAAACTTTTAGTCCTCTGCAATAAATGATAGATGTTCACTTATAGCACAACTTCTGGATTGTTGTGGTGCAGCTAATTCTTCCCTGTCTGTTAAAAGGAAACTAGGATATACTCCCTGGACCCCAGGACTCTGTGTACATCAGAACTGACTGGGAGTAAAGGAGGTCCTTGTACTTCTTGATGAGGAAGATTGCTTCATCAGGTCCAGATATTCCCTTTCAGTTTAACCTCAGCCCCAAGGGTGTTCAAATGTCTTTAGTTGCAGCCTGTCAGAGACTGCAGGAAACAAAGATAATTTTCACCCCTGCAAGAATGGTTTCTAGCTGCTGCACTGCTTAATGGTCTGACCCCTTTCAGGGAGTCCCTAATCAAACACTTCACTTTTTAGGTATGACAGTAAATCTTATAAAGTCTCAGATGACTGCTTCTCAGCTGCTGCCCTTTAACTACTGCCGGTTGGCTACATTTCATTACCATGCAACTTTGCCACAATAATTAAGTCTTTATCTGCAGGCTCACATTTTCAAAACTAACTTCCAGAGTTATTTACTACTTGATAATACTTCTCTGTTATTTTAAATAAAAGGCTGTTCGTTCATTATTTTGTGGTTGTTATACAAGGTTCTGCTTTCAGTAGTGGTATAAATAACTTCCAGAGTTGTTTCAGTTTAACACTTTAAGGCCTTAGGGCATTTCAGTTTGCAGTCTGGGTAAACCTGTCTCAGAGTTCAGACTGTGTGTGCCATCTAATCAAGATGTCCAAAACCTGCAGACAGCATCTTGGGTGGTGGATGGTGCTAATCTCATCTCTGGAAATCCCTTAATTTATCCATGCAACAGGCCTGAGTTGCAACAGACAATTCAGTTTAAGGGTGGAGAGGTGTGACTGCAACTGTCAATCCGTGGAGTCTGGATGTCTTTCAGACAGACCCTCCATTTCAGCATCCTGGAGCTGAAGCCAGTTCACCTGACATTGCTCTTCATGATTCCTTTTCTCAGTGAATGAATGCCATAAACTTGGACAACACAGCAGTGGTTTCCTATGTCAGCAACTTGGGGCAGGATCTTAACCTCTGTGTTGGAAAGCCAAGAGAGTGGGTCTATATTGAAATCTCGAAAGCCCTATTAACCGAATACATAAACACCGACACATATTCTGCGAATCGCAAATACACCGAACACCCTAAACTGCAAAATCCAAAAGCTCGAACCATCATAGTTGTCCCACCCCACCACCCGCTACATACTACCTACTCAAACAAACTAAATAAGCACATACATACACTAACCAAAACCCTACTTCTAACCCTAAACTAAAGCCTACGTCTACCCCTACACTAAATCTTGCATATACCACCGTCTATGCACTTACCTTAACCCGCACCCTAACCCTAAGGTCCGTAACTATCGCACACTTACCTTAACAAGCTATACCCAAACAAAATAAATAATCCACACACATACATGTAACAAATCCTACATATAACCCTGCACTAAATCTCACATACATTACCATCTATGCACTTACCTTAACCCGCACCCTAACCCTAAGGTCCGTAACTATCACACACTTACCTTATGGAGCTATACCATGGAAGAGCCAACCATGATGATTTGATGTTTCGGATTTCGCACTTCAGGACGATCGATTTTTACGTGGTTCGATGAAGACGTGTCAGCGTTTACTTATTTGGGTAAGTGCGTCTTCGAGGATATAATAGGGAACCAAGAGAGTCTTAGATTGGGCCATCCTCTCAAGATGGTTTCTGGTAGCCAATCAAATTTCAGAGAAGCAAGTTTCTTTGTGGACTTAACTGAGCCACTGCTTTTTTTTTTTTTTTTTTACTCCATCATGAGTGGTCTCTTGGCCTCTTGGTGACTTCCAAGCTAGTTTCCCATGAGGCAAGCCTCACTGCAACTTTTTTGCATCTCTAGGCATTGACAGATGCAGCAATTGTTTTTTTACCAGATTCCTCTTCAGAGAGGATGCCCCACTGACTTTTATTTAATTTATTATTCGTGTGTGTTAACCAGGTGGGTGGGTTGGTCCAATGACCCTTTTTAGCCACAACCAAAGTTCAAAATAAAGTACACATTTATAACACAAAGACCATAAAATATATTGACACACTTACACTAGAGTATAAATTGAAAACTTAAATGGACAGACTTACAGTGGCAAACACACTTATAATAAAAATGAGATAAAGTAAATCCAATTAAAAAAAAAACACCTACTAACTAAATGCAGTGATGCTTCGGTACACAATTAGCCCCCTTGTCACCTTTATGTTTTTCCCCCCATTTCCCCTGACAAGGTTCTAAGCTCTCCTTTTAGCCCCCTTTTGGTCTCCACTTCAAGACTTGCAGCATGTCTTCTCCATTCCACTTCCTCAGTCTTGCAGCTTGTCTTCTCCATTTCCAGTAGTTGCCAGTATCTACTTTTGTCAAGTGATGCAAATCATTTAATTCACAAAAGCCAAGTACTAGACTGTATATAAACAAATGGACCCTCTTTTTAATAGATATTGGATAAAAGCCTAGAATGCTCTTCCATTTCTGCATCTTTTATATTAGATTATTTTCAGAAATATTACTGACAATGTGAAAATTTAAACATACTATACATTATCTATGTATGTGAATATGGAGCCTTTTCCCCAGGCCTCTATGAAAAAGGGTATTTTATCCAAGTCTGACATTCCCAGTCAACAAAGACACACAAAGAAATCTTCAATTTGTGGCTTTGCTATTCTCTATTAAAGTCAATCTTATGGCTGTCTCAGATTTTTTCATATGGTTAGACTTTTCATCCACATCTTTTAAATTATGTAAATCTTTTTTGAAAAGCAATTTTCTTTTAAGAACTCCACGCAGAATCCAGTGTTGCCATAAAATCTATACTTCATGCAAGAAAAGTTAATTTTACCCACTTTTGTGTCTCCAACATCAGATGAGAAGTACCTACCATGGAAGACATTTTTCCTATTAGCAAAGAGTCTACTAGAAGGATTTCTGAGATTCGTACCCTTTCATTTTGAGACACCATATTTAGTCTTTCTCAACACTGGGTCCCCTCAGTAGTAACACTTCAATCTTACATGACCTAGAGTGTCTACTACAACACTATAACTTGCCAGTCACAGACAGCATCTTTAAAACTCCCACATTTTAAAACTCTTCCTTTAGTTCCCATAACACACCACACCTCCCCTTCTCTCCAATCTCATAGCCATGGTTAAGTCAGCATCAAGACGTGCTCTCAGGCTCACCTGGTAATACAATTAGTGCAAAATATATTTGGAAAAGGTTATCTTCTTAGATAATTCAAGTGATTTAAGAGGTCAGATTTATCCATTGTATTGTCCTCTAGTTGTCAGGTAGTCAAAACTCTTTGTTTAATTATAGAGTTATTCCTTCTTGCTCTTCTGCTCACAATTTTCTTAGACACTTGCTAGTCCTTTTTAGGCTTAAATTCTACTCATACTAGTAGTCTTGTTGGATAGTTCCTGCTGTTTGTTCATTAGTTGTTGGCAATTTATTTTGGAAATAGCTTTTTATATCACTTCATCTGGGCACAGGATCCGCCTTCACAACATGGACCCCACACATTCTTTGTGAGATTTGCCTGTGGGTCAAATACATTGATGCAAAATGTATGACTTTTGAAGAAAATGGATCCAGGATATTACAAAACAACTGATACCAAATGGGTTACTGCCTTCAGATATGTTTCTAAACTCAGGAAAGATAAAAGGAGACATTATGATGATGGGAGACAAGACAATGAATTCTGGCATGTCATCTTTTTTGGTCTATATTGCACCAACTAGAGGATCCTAGTTTCAAAGACCTTTATCTTGCAGTTTCTCCTGGTTAGTACCTTTTACCAAGTTTCCCCAGTTAGAAGTTTATGTAATTCTATATTTATTTATTTTACATTTTTTCATATGAAAAGGAACTGTTTAGATATTTAGAGTCAAGATTTTCATCTTCCATGTCCATTCCTCTGGGTCTATTTATAGTCCTTCACTTCATGTTGAGAGATAATGATGAGGGAACTTAAGATGATGATTAAGATGGGCAATCTATTTTCCATTATCTTTATCCAGGGAGGAAAGAGAAGACAGCTTCTTTTAAACATATGTTGCTCCTTCCCCAGACCCTGTGTCTCTACCAAGTGCTTCAGTGCTGATGGTTTCACTGCTGATCTTTTCATTAGTAACCTCAACTTTGATCTTTTAAGATTGCTATGACCTAGGTGTTCAGTGCCTGCAGGTCTGATTTTGAACATCATACTCTCAGGGCAACTGTTGGCATTAGCCACTTCAGCATTCGACTTGGCTCCAAAGCCTTCCTCTATGGTGACATGGGCCATGGAGCCAGAATGTGGTTGTGGTTCCCTCAATGTTGAATTTATTGGTGCTGACATCAGGGAGTCTGTCAGTTTCCTGAATAAAGAGTATTTCGGTGTGAGCAGAACAGGAACAGGACAGGACACAGAGGCAGGCTCAAAAACTGGGGGAGATCTTTTTGGAGTTGGTGTAATCATTAGCTTGGGGCTCCATCCCTGGATGCCCTTCAGTATACTACCTTTGCAATATACTCTTCAAAGAGAGGCAGGGGAGTGGAAAGCTCCCACAGGGACAGATCAGCAGTATCCAGAGCACCTTTGTTATCCTCATACTCCGATGACCACCCAGAGTGTTCACAGGAAGAGGAACAAAAGTAAATACTTGGCCTTTCCTCCAGAGTCTTCTTCCCCAATATTCCCCATGGTGACCCTGACTGTGGAGAGATTTTTAGAATTAAAGAGAAAGGGTCACAACCAACTGACCCAGTTTCCCCAGATAAGGAGATTCTGCAGGACACTTTTGACTCTGTCCCACCAGCTTCTTGGGTATTTTCCCCTGCAGGCCACATAGTTTTGCTGGTCATATAAAGAGCTTGGCAAGAAACAAATATCATGGCATTGATTCCTAGGAAATAGAACAAGATCTTCCTACCTCCAGTACCATTAATGCTGCTGTAAAGATTATTTGACTGACTTCACTGTAGTGGCCACCACCCTCGACCACACCTCAGCAGACAGCCCAGCAGTTCATTTCCCTAATAAGCAGTTTTGAGTGATGGTCTGCTTTGGAAGGGACATACAGATGCCAGGTTCATAGGTAGGTACTAGGCTATCTGCCCGAAGGCATTTATAAGTCTAGCCAGAATGTGTTGGCTTTCGCCACCCCCTTAGATTAGTTCCCTGTGCCTCTAACCAGCACAGCCACTGAAGTGATCCCCGGGGTAAACTTTCTGTTTCCCATCCACTCGTCAAGGTTTCTCTTGAAGAGTGTTAGCAAGGAGCTCTGCCTAATGTAGAATGGAATCTTGTTCCAAAGCATGGGAAGTCTCTGGGACAGGAATCTATCCCTCCAGCATGTCCTATTTATTGTTGTGGTGAGGTTTAGATCCCTAGAGCATGTGGCTCGAGGGGATATGGTTTTCTTTAGGTGGAGCATGTCCATCAATTCTGGGTTGGACATGGCCTTGTATGTCAGGCAGAGATCACCTCTGAGTAGGCGGTATGCAACCAAGTAAAACTGGAGTTTCTTCAGTCGAGCTGCATAGGGCATCTGTTTGAGGCCAGTGATCCTCTTGGTGAGGTACTTCTGTGGCCTTTCCAGCTGTTGCAGGTGTCTTGTAAGGTACATCCCAAATGAGGCATTGTACTCTGTGATGGGTCTGATGAGTAGAGGGGCACAATAACCTCTTTTGATCTGGATGCAAACTCTTTTGTGATTAGGTGGGCCACATAGAAGGATTTTCTAACCACTTTGGCAATGTGATTATCAAAGGAGAGATTACCATCTACTTGGGTCCCCAGATCCCTTATTACGTCTTCTGTATTTGGGGGACTACCACCTATGTGGTAGCTTGTAGGCACTTTGGTTTTTCCAAAGGGGATGACTATGCACTTTTTAGCATTTAGCTTGAGGCCATGATTTTGACACCAGTATCTGTCTCAGTGAGACGCTTTTGGAGGATGTCTGTGTAAGATGGAGAGTCAATTATAGCCCCTAGTTTGCAGTCATCTGTGACCTTGGTCAGCCATAGTCCTCCTGTGCTTGCCTGTACCTCTGAGAAGTATATGCAAGTCCTCCTGTGCTTGCCTGTACCTCTGAGAAGTATATGCCGAACAGGAGGGGTCCTAGGACTGAGCCCTGGGGAATTCCACTTGCAACCGGTTTAGAGTTGGACCTAGCTCCCGCAACTCTCGCCATGTGGGTTCTGTCCATGAACCAGTTAGCAACCCATCTTGTGATGTAGGGGTTTATGTTCAGGCTGGTGAGCTTGTCTATAATACCAGAATGGGGAATGGTATCAAAGGCATTTGCGAGGTCTAGATAGGCTGTGTGTACCACCTTTCCCTTGCCTATAGCCTTGGTAACTGTCTCAAAGAAGTCCACCAGGTTTAGGAGGCATGATCTGCTCTTAACAAAGCCAAACTGGGTAGGGTCCAGTGTTTGGAGGTTCCCAATATCTCTGTTAATGAGTTCCATGATGATGCACTCCATAGCCTTGCAGACCAAGCTAGTTAGGCTTATAGGACGATAGTTCCCGGGGTCTGTTGTCGCTCCACCTTTGTGGAGTGGAATAACTGTTGCTGTACACCACTCTATGGGTACATAGCCTGTGGAGAGGCTGAGTTTGAACAGTGTGTTTAGGTGAGAGGTTAGTTCATCTTTGAGCTCATGTAGGATGCAGCCTGGGACAACATCCAGTCCCATTGATGCTGTATTTTTGGCTTTGGAGAGGGTTGTTTTAACCTGAGTGTCAGTGATTTCAGGGGCTCTACATTCTTCTGGTATGGTTATGGGCCCTTTTGGGGGCGAGAGGGGGGTAAAGTTTGCACTGAACCTGTCTGCCAGGATGTTGGCAATATCACTCGGTTCAGTGTATTTTGTGCCATTCTGCACTAACTCTGAGCAGATCTGAGCATTGCCACTTAGATTCTTGACATAGCTAAAGAATGCCTTGTGGTTATCTTTGGAGTCCTTGGCAATTTTTCTTTCGAAGCTCGCCTTGGATTATTTTATGAGGGATTGTAGTTTCTTGCTGATACTGATCAGGGATGTCTTCCCTTCTTCGGATTTTACTCTTTTCTGGACTAGTTTCCTCCTCCTATTGTATAGCTTGTTTATGGCAGGGGTCCACCAGACTAGTTTCCTTTTCTTGGAGGAGTGAGTCTTGGTTTTGCTTGGGATAGCACGATCCATGCATTCTTGTAGGTGCCCGTAGAATGCATTAGTAAAGGATTTTGCAGCTTAGACAGCGTTATCCTTTAGCATGGGGGATTTGAAACTTTCCACCTCGGTCTTAAGTAATGTGAAGTTTGCTTTTGAAAAGTTTTTCACGGTGGTTTCCTTGTTCGGGGGTGGGGGCGGAATGTGGATATTCAGAGTGATTTGTTTATGGTCAGATCTAACCAGCAAGGGGTTGACCTCCGGTGTGGAACACCGGTCGCCCATGTTGGTGATGACCAAGTCCAATATGTTGTAACCTCTGGTGGGAGTGTTGACCAGTTGATCCAGGGCGTTTGAGTTTATATATTCTAGGAAATGTTGGGCAAGGGAGTTAGTACTTGAGTAGTTCTCCCAGTTAATGTTTGGGTAACTGAAATCACCCAATATTAGGGTGTTTAGTAGGACCTTTATGTTTCCATAAATGTGGAATAGGGGTCCTGAGACATGCTGAGACATGATCTGAGACAGATCGTAGCAAGCTACAATTTGAATTGCAGTTTTGCCTGTTGTTAGTTGCACGTGGATGATCTCTGAAGCATCGTGCTGTGCCACTAACCTGGAGGTGTGGGTATCCTTGATGAATATGGGTATGCCCCCGCTTTTTGTATTTCAGTACAGGTTCTGTGGCCAAAATGTATGGTATGAGTTGTAGCCTGGTAGTGCTGGGGTGCTGTCTGGAGCCTTAAACCAGGTTTCTTTTACTGCACATATATCAATTTTCTCCATACTGAGGAGTGCCTTGACTGTGTGCATTTTGAGGTGTAGACTTCTGGCATTGAGTAGCATTACCCTCAGTTTTTTGTTACTTGTGCTATTTACAGTGGTGGTTTTGTCTATTTGAGCCTTGCCTATAAAAAGGCACTATTGGGGTGGCAAGAGCCTTGCCCAGTATTTGAAAGCCTAAGAGTGACAGGTGCAAACCATCTCTAATGAAGCAACGTGGCTTGTCGAGCATGTCATCCCAGGTGGACAGACACTGGATCGCCTTTGAATGACACCAGAAACTTAGCCAACTGTTGAAATTGATAATTTTTTTCTTTATACCGTGGTATCATTTTTGGTGAGGATGGGATGTTACTCAGGGTCAAGGTCATACCGGCCTGGGCTACGTGATCAGAGAGCTCTTCCATGTCTCTTTTCATATAGTCCAGGGAGGTATGGTTCAGGTCATTCACACCAACATGGACAATGACAGAGTCGTATTTGTACTTGTTCTGGAGTGACCTGAGTGCTTGTGTTATGTGGAGGATCCTGGCACCCAACAGGCAGCTAACAGTAACCTTCTCCTTATTCAGCCTAGTGAGTGGGATGTCAGTGTGCCTGACTAAAGAGTCACCTATTACTAGTGTGTTGGGTATGTTATTTTGCCTTAAGGGCTGTGATTGCATGGCACACTAGTTTTGTGAAGTATGTGTTTCATAGTTTGTGTTGGGGGGGGTGGAGGTTGCTTGTATGTCTGCTTTGGAGGTCTCTGTTGCTTTTTCAGATTTTTATTTAGAGCTTCCGAGTATGTTTTCGTGTATTTATGTGTGTGTTGTGCTGGTTTAATGGGTCTATGTGAGACTGGTGGTGTAATGCAAGTATTTCCCTTGTCCTCTTGACTGTCTGATCCAGTCTTGGGTTGAGAGAGCTTAGCCTCCAATTTGGCTGTATAATTGCATCTCTTGCATGTATTAGTGTTTGGTGGTGGGAGGAGAGGGTTGTCTGTGTACATGAGGCAGTTGTAACATTGCCTCAAAATGCTCAGATTCACCAGTTGTACTGGAGAGTACACCTGAAACTGCCCTTTGGACTTGCCTGGATAGGTACAGTGAACTGTTTTACTGATTGGCTGGTAAGGTCGAATAGAGAGCCTTGTCCTTCTGTACAGTATAGGGAGGGGGGGTCTAGTGCCAGGGTTTATAAGTGCTTGCTATGAGCTTTGAGCAAGTGCCAGGCTGAGAAATGAATGGCTTGAGTGCTTAAGTTGAAAGTTTGTCTAGTTCCAAGGGAAATATTGAAGAGAAGACTTTGTGAAGCCAGGAATAGTTGTACCCTAGCTAACCAGTGCTGTCCGGCATGCAAAACTGGACAAATGAGTTTTTTTATAGCAGGGAAATGAAAGCGATAGAAACTAGCTCAAAATGGCCAATAAACTACTAATTTCTGGGCTGAAACCACTCCTCCAGGGACAGATAGGCTGCTCAACGCTCCCCTGTCTCACAGGTGAACAGAGAAACTTCCTTCTATCCAAGTAAGGTATGGGCAAACACAGAGATTTGTAACACAGCCCTGAATTCAGCACTAACCTGAAAACTGGAGTATACTAGCTTAGAAATGCAGGAAACAAGTATTTTTTTTTTCAGAAAATAAAGCAGATACAATCAAAAAAATACTTTAAATTCACAGAAAAGGATACTTATTGTTATATATCTCAGATAAGAGTTGTAGTCAATGCCCCCAGTAATAAAGTAGGAAGAAACACAAATACAGTAAAAGCAGATGAATAAAGTGCAAATTGTTTATATATATAAAACAATAGAAAATTAACAAACTGATTTAAACAAGTTACCCAATTAACCAGAAAAAGGCTCAAAACTGTGCCCTGTTCCAGCAGTCTTCAATCAGACAAGTTCTAACTGCACACTTCTGCCACTAGGGTGTAGGGGGGAACCTTCTCCAAAAAAAAAAGATGGCCTGGATCAGTGCTCAAGTTATACGAATAAAGCTATATTCAGCAGGCCTAAGTCTGGTCTAAGCTACAGCAACAAGGCGCACCAATTTCAGAAAGAAACAGTTCAAATAAGCAGGCACAATAAGCCTGTGACCAGAAATTCCCAGCTCAGAAAGGCAGAATCCAGCCTTTCCTCCCACAAGAGTGCAGACCATAAACCTTTTTAATGTAGAATAACTGGCCTGAAGCCCAAGTGTTTTAACCAGAACTAATACACTTTTAGAATAGCAGACACTGAGCCTTCAATCAGCAATTCCCAGCTTAGAAGGATGTAAGCTACCTGTCCTGCCACAACAGTGCAGACCACAAACCTTCTTAATGTAAAACAACTGGTATGAAGCCCAAGTGCTTAAACCAAAAGACTTAGAATAACAGTTACAATTTAATCAGGCTACTACCAAGCAGTAATAAATGCAGCAGAATAAATAAAATTGAGTACTTTTAAGAAGAGGCAAAAGCAAAATAAAGTACAAGGAAACAGAAATACAGTAAAAGCCGATGAATAAAGTGCAATTTTTTTGTTAGTAAAGTGCAAGGAAAGAGGAAGGAAGAACCTAAGTGGGTTGGCCTTCTCAAATCTTCTCTCTGTATTAAGTAGAATGAACACTAGACTCAGAATATGATCTCACTGTACTCGGTTAAGTGAGCAAATGAGATGGACCCAGAAGGCGTGTTCAAATATAGACTTACAGGAGGGGCGGGCAATTCCAGAGCCAACAACACTAACACCAAGACAAGAACAGGGAGGGTAGGTGTGGAACTAACTGCAGAGAGACACAAATAAAATACAGTACTTTTAAAACTACAAGTTTGCACTTAACAGAAGACTAAAATACAGTACTGCAAGTTTGCACTTAACTTCAGCTTCTTATGCAGGTGATTGTAGCCAGTCAAGTCTCTCAGAAATTGAGCAGGTACCTTTTCTATCAGAGCTGTGAATAACCTGATGCTCATAACCTATTTTCTGCAGTCTGGAAGAAAAAAATATACAGATATCGAACAACTTGACCAATGGGTACATACAATAAAAACTTGTTTTCCAGGAGATTACTTTAATGTCAATAATCTTTGCATAAGACTTATATAATACAGTTGATGGAGAGGCTGAGTCATAGATTCATAGCCAAGTTCTAAAAAAGTTTGTAGATCATTACAAGCCTAGCCAAAAACCCAATTCAAAGGTTTCTTCCAGGTTCAAGGACAGCAAGACAAGATAAACTGGGGAAAATTTTAGGGTGCTACTCTGCTTGACATGTGATGAAAGTTTGTTCCAGAGATACACATTGGGATAAGAATTTATCACACTAATGTCATTTTATCTGTTGATGAAGATGTAGTTCCTTTAAGCTAGTATTTGAGGAACCATTTGGTCTATGAAAGAACAGGAGGTCATACATGATTGGATCTTTCATGGTTCAAAAGGTTAGACAAAGATCTCAGTAGAGGAGTGCATAAGAGATTGAGCAAGATTTGCCCAAGGTAGTAAGAAAATCATTTTATGTCACCCAACTTATAAGGGCATGGCATCCAGACCCAAGAAATTCATAGTGCCACTTTATTTGGCCCTTATCAGATCCATTGAGTATAATGTCCCCTTTAGCAAGTACCTGACCAGATATGTACACAGTCAGAATGCCCAAAAAGGCTCTCTACCAGGAGAATCCAGGGTATAAACACATTGTACTGTATGGATGACCTTAAAAACCCATCTGTATACTCTGTGTCCTATAGGTTCCTAAGAGGTGATCGTTACCTGATCTAGAAGGCATCCTCAGATCCAGCTTTGATGGACCTTTTGCACATCCCAAAATGAACAGCATCACAGCCACTAGATCAAAGGATTTAAATTTTGCTTGTGACATAAATAAGACATGTTGGCAAGACAGATGTGTCTCAGAGGATCCCCATGCTCTGGTACAGGCTACCCATCCACGTGAAGCAGAGTCTATCCCTAACCTTATTTAAGCGTAACCTTTGACAAATGGATGGGAAATTGACCCTGGGACTTGCCACTATGTCTCAGAGGCAGACATTAATGCTCAAACATACCCCCCCTCCAGAGAACCTCTAGAAAAGTACAGTTTTGTACCTACCATAAATGTAGATGTTCGAGGATCCCCATTGCTGCAGTCCTTACTATTGGGTATAGTCCACGTCCAGTCGGCCCGAATACCAGAGTATAAGGCTGACGTCGGTCAGGGCGCATTAGACTGACGTCAGTACGTCAGGGTACTAATGCGCATGACCGACGTCATATCCTCAGTCTTTTCTTGCCCCAGATGTCAGAAGACCCTAAAAAGACAAGGCCCAAAATACCTGCACCAAAAATATGTACAATATATACAAGAATATATACAAAAATATAAGCATGTAACCTCACCTACACAACCATCCCTAACACAGAGGGGAAGGAGGGAGGGTAAATTGGACTGCAGCAATGGGGATCCTCGAACATCTACATTTATGGTAGGTACAAAACTGTACTATGTTCTTCGTTCCCCATTGCTGCAGTCCTTACTATTGGGTAGAATCCCAAAGCAGAGGAAAGGGAGGCTGGCAAATCATAAAGAAGCAGGAGCTGACAACATGCCTTGCAAAACAGCTGTGGCAAAACCAGCCCTAGACTTAGAGTAGATAGGAAGGTGATAATGCTTAGAGAAAGTATGCACTGAACTCCAAGTAGCTGCTTCCAAAATATCCTTAGTTGCCACCCCACTTAGAAATGCTGTTGAAGTGGCAGTAGCCCTAGTGGAATGAGGCCTAATCCCAGCTGGAATCTCCTTGCCATGATGGGAATAACAAAATGCAATGCAAAAGCCAATCCACCTAGAAATAGTTTGTTTTGACACAGGCTTGCCCTGTGAACTCAAAGCAAAAGAAACAAACAACTGCTGAGACTGCCTGAAATCCTTAGTCCTGCTTAAATAATAACGCAATTGCCTGTGTACATCTAAAGTGTGCAAAATCTTTTCCCCTTTATTTTGGGGGTCTGCATAAAAAGTAGGCAAATGAATAGTTTGGTTTAAAGCCACACTAGAAACCACCTTAGGCATAAAGGAAGGATTAGTACGTAATGATACCCTATCCTTATGGAAAATCAAAATGGCTCTACTGCCATAAGGGCCTGCAACTCAGACACCCTTCTTGCAGAAGTAATAGCCAACAGAAAAGCAGTCTTCCATGACAAGTATTTCAATTCAGCAGTAGCCGCAGGCTCAAAAGGTTGTAGAGTAAGTTTTTCCAACACAAAATTGAGATCCCAAGCAGGAGTAGGAGCTCTACGTGGGGTCTTATATTCTTTGCCCTCTAAGAAACTGCTTGAACAAAGGATGCGAAAACAATGGTGGGTCACAATCATAGTGAGCTGAAATTGCTGCAGCATGAATCTTAATGGAAGAGAAGGACAAACCTTTGTCCAATAATTCAGTAAGATATTGAAGAGCCACACTCAAATTAGGCTCAGAAACCTGCAAATTCTTTGCTGTACTCCAAAATAAAAATCTCTTCCATTTTTCTGCGTACACTTTCCTTGTACTAGGTCTTCTAGCTTCCATAATCACATTTAAAACTTGTTGAGGAAGTTGAGACCTGCTGTGTTTCAACACAGAATATGCCAGGCTGTTAGATGAAGAGAGTGAAGCTTGACATTGAGCAGATGACCATCCTTCTGAGATAACAGATGAGGAATCAGAGGTAAAGGCCATGGAGGCTTCCTTACCAGACTCCGTAGTAGTGGGTACCAGTGTTGCCGAGGCCAATCTGGAGCTATCAAAATCATCCTTGGCCTGTCTTGTCTGACCTTTAATAGTACCTTTGGAAGAAGAGGCAGAGGAGGAAAGGCATACACATGAAGGTTTTTCCAACTGAAAGACAGAGCATCCACTTTCCAAGCTGTGTGATGAAACTCCTTTGTGCAATACTGTGGCAGCTGGTGGTTTAGTGGAGAAGCGAACAGATCTATGTCTGGAGTTCCCCATGACACTGTCAATTTTGAAATACATGAAGATCCAGTTTCCACTCGTGGGGATCCATGATTTGTCTGCTTAACACATCTGCTAAGGAGTTCTGTGCTCCGGCAGAAACCTTGCCTGAAGAGTTAGTTGCAAGCTTAGCGCAGTCTCCCATAAAATCAGTGCTTGCCTGCATAGAGGATAAGAATGTGATCCCCTTGCTTGTTGATGTACCACATGACAGTTGTGTTGTCTGTTAGAATCAACACCTGCCCTGGAAGAAGTAACTCCTTGAAAGCCATTAATGCAAACTGGACTGCTAACATCTCCTTCATGTTGATATGTAGATGCTGTAGTCTGGCAGGCCACTTGTCTTGTATCCACTTTCCATGTAGATGAGCTCCCCAAGCAATGTCCGAGGCATCTGTCGTTAAAATCTGACTCGCCTCTGGCCGGGTCACAGAGAGTCCCTTGTTTAGGTGACATTCCTGAGCCCACCACAAAAATTCTTTTTGAAGGCAAGGTAGTATTTGAATGACAGTGTCCAAATCCTGGCAGTGCTGTGTCCATACATTTTTGAGATACCATTGTAACTTCCTCATATGCAGTTTGGCATTGGGAAGCACCAGAATACAAGATGCCATGAACCCTAATGCTTGAAGGACTGTCCTTGCAGTCAGCACGGACTGATGAGATAGTTGATGGAAGTAAAGTGACAGACTCTTTTGTTTGTCCGGGGTTAAAAAGGCCATCTGGGCTGCTGTATTCAGTCTCACACCCAGAAAGCACATGTCTTGAGAGGGTACTAGACTGGACTTTATTTCGTTCACAGAATACCCTAGGCATCTTAGCACTGCTATAACATATTCCAGATGCTGTAGAAGGTCTTCCTTTTCTTGAGCCAGAATCAGGCAGTCGTCCAAGTAAGGATAGATTTGAATTCCTTGAAGCCTGAAGTAAGCTATCACTGGAGCCAGAACCTTTGTGAATACTCTGGGCAGTAGATAAGCCAAAGGGCAATGCAGAGAACTGATAATGAGAATTTCCAGCTCGAAACCGCAGATACTTCCTGCAACTTAGCCTTATAGGCACATGAAGGTAAGCTTCCTTGAGATCTAAAGTTACCATCCAGTGATCTTTGCCCAGCAGAGGTAAAAGCTGTTGTAACGTCAACATCTTGAACTTGGGAATGTCCAGAAAAGTGTTGAGGAGAGATAAATCCAAAATTGGTCTCCACGTGTTCCCCTTCTTTGGTACTAGGAACAGGCGAGAATAAAATCCTAGGCCCCTTTCTGATACAGGGACTGGCTGAATGGCCCCCATCTGGAGTAACTGAGAAACTTGCTTGTGAGCCTCCTTTCTTTGTGGAGGAGGAACGTCTGGCATGCCTTTGAAAGGGGCATTGTATGGAAATAAAATCTGTAACCGTGGTGAATGATATCCAACACCCATTTGTCTTGAGTAATTAAATCCCAATTTTCTTTGAAAAGAGACAGTCTTCCTCCCAAAGGAGCTGCCAGACGAGAATCTACTGGCAGCTGAAAAGACAGGTCATTGGGTCTGTTTACGAAAGGACTGACCCCTGCCCTCACCAGAAGTCTGAGCAGGTGAACTCCTGTTCTAGGCCTAAAAGAACCTTGAGCCCTGCCCCTACCACGTCTAGACCTACCCCTAGACTGGGAATCATAAGCAGGATATGTCCACCCCTTAGCAGGCCAATTTCTACTAAACTTCGGTGGCTGCACCTGCAAAAATCTTTAACAGTTTGCATAGACTTAGCTTTGTCCTCCATTTTCTTTAAAACTGCTTCCACAGGCGATCCAAACAACACATCAGACTGTAAAGGAGCATCCAAAATCCTTGTCTTAACATGCTCAGCTAAATTCTGATCCTTCAACCAGGCATGCCTGCGAAGAACAGAACTAGTAGCAGCCACCCTCGAGGAGGCCTGTACAGCATCAAAACCACATTGCAAAGAATGCTTACCCACTTGTTCAGACACATGAACCAAATCCAGCAACTCTTTACACTCAATACCTTCCGCCAAAGCATCCACCTTAGATCTTAATTGTGAAAGGAGATAATTCTGATATTTTAGCATGTGAAACTGACAATTCAACGCTCTCATGGCTAGAGTGGAAGAAGTATACACTTTCTTTCCCCACCTATCCAAAGCCCTTGCCTCTTTATCAGTGGGAACAGGATTTTTAACCACAGAAGCCTTAACACCTTTAGGCCCTTGAGAAATAGTTTCTGGGTCCGCCCTAGGACTCTTAAACAAATACTTATGAGCTTCGGGCACCCTATAATACCTATCAGGCTTAACAGGAGCAGGAGGCAAAGAGTCAGGGTTCAGGGAAGCCTCTGCAAAACATCTTCCACCACATTCAACACAGGAGGAATAGCTAAGGGCCTATGCTGGGGTAGAAACAAGAATTCCCTAAGCCTTTTCCTGGAATCAGAGTAATCCTGGCCTTCCCATTTAAAGTGCTCCCTCATGGAATGCAGAGTCTCTGAAAATGAGAAATCCTCAGGAGGAGAAGCTGTAGGAGTGGAATCATCCACATCAGAATCAGAATAAGTAGGATACTCCTGCAAGTCTTCCGAAGACTCTGAAGCCTCTGAACACTGTTCAAAACTATCAAACTCGGTTCCACCCTAGGCCTCTTATCAGGCGGGGCATAGAACCTCTAATCATAGTAATCAAATCTTCTGCCATTTTAAGCATATGTTTCTTAGGTACAGAACCCGAAATGCTAGGAGAAGCCCCACTGAAGCTAAAGTAGGCCTACCTCTCAAAGAAGTTTTGGCAACAGAAGGAGAGGCTCTAACCACCTTGGGAAGAGAGGGAAGAACAGTTACCTGAGAAGCCCCCTCAGCCTGGCCTAGCTCCTGAGAAGGCACATCCTGTAACAGTAAAGTTTCTGCCTGAGACTCCATGGAAACACCTGGCAAAACCTCTGGCTCCACTGAGCCTTCTAAAGAACCGACGTCCGGGACTGCCGGTTCATCAACCCTAGGCTTCGCTGTTTTGTCCTTGCGCTTCTTGACGAAGCGGGCGCCGGAGCATCCGCCGGCATTTTATAATTGCAACGCTTCCCAAACACTAACCTGGCACAGTCTAACCTCCTCTTAATAGTGCGTTTGTTAAACCTAGCACAAGAGCGGCAACCAACAACGTCGTGCTCAGGCCCTAAACAAGGTATACACAAGGTATGGTAATCCCTATGAGGTATCTGTTTCCCACAAGAAATACAGTTATTCACTTTTTCTGACATCCGGTTAAATACTGAGGCAAGAAAAACAAAATGTTCCCCAACGGGGTACTTAGCCAACTCTGTTTCGGTCTGAAACTCCGGTTTCGGAAATATTTCAGAACGCCAACCTGCACTCGCAAAAATGCTTCTGCATCGGACCATGCGGCAAAAAAGACTGAGGATATGACGTCGGTCATGCGCATTAGTACCCTGACGTACTGACGTCAGTCTAATGCGCCCTGACCGACGTCAGCCTTATACTCTGGTATTCGGGCCGACTGGACGCGGACTATACCCAATAGTAAGGACTGCAGCAATGGGGAACGAAGAACATCTTCCTGACAGACCCCCTCCTAATACATGCCCATTATACCTATGAACACAACTGAGTTGGATTGCACGGCTAGGCTTATAAAGGCCCTGGTGGTCATCAGTCTAGTATAAAACTATGAACCCAGAGAGACAGGGCTGCCAGTTTCCCCTCATAAAGATTTTTCAGGAAACTGATCTTATTAGTTATGAATCTCTAAGATCTCGCAAGTTTAGTGACATATTTAGAAAAATACATGACAAAAGTTGCATTACATTCAACAGTGGGTCTGATGAGACAGGAGTAAACGGGAATTAAAATGTCTCTGGATCTAGTGGAGATGAATTTGGAAATTAGATAAACCAGACAGAATCATTTCCAAACTACTGTGGCTACATGATGGTCAAACAATAAGCAACAGATCCCTTAGGGCATTGACTGGAGGTGTGTTTCACCTTTGTGGCATTTGAAAATGTTTTGTTCAGAACTATGCTACTGTTTTTTCACATTTAGCTTGAGATCATAATCCTTGGACCAGTTCTTAACTTGCTCTAACCCACGTTAGAGCTACTGTGAGTCAGTGGAAGATTGAACAAGACCCAGTTTACAGTCACCTGCAAACTGAGATAACCACAGGCCTGAAAGGTTGCCTTGAAGGTATGAGGAAGAGACACCAAATGGGAGGACCCAATACTATGCTCTTTATACACCACTGGTAACTTTTTTCTTTCAGAACTGGTATCTGCAACTTTAACCACATGGGTTCTGTTAACTACAGCTTTCCACTGCACAAAGTAAGGATTTGTATTCAGATTTACAAGTCTGTCAATAATACCTGCAAGGGGGAACAATGTCCAAGGCCTTGGTTAGGTCCAGATATACTGCATGTACTGCAAAAAACTTATCCACTGCTTTGGTTGGTTTTTCAAAAAAACATTAATGAGGTTAAAGAAACAGGACCATCCTTTGACAAAGACAAAATTAATGAGGGTCTGGTGTTATTTTCAATGTATAGAAGAATGAGGTTGAAATAATATGCTCCGTAGCTTTGCATATAATGCTAGTGAGACTAATGAGTTTATAGTTACCAGGGTCTGCTGTTGGGCTACCCTTGGGTAATGACATTACAATGGCAGTTTTCCAAGCTTCAGGAATGTAATCAATGGATAGGCTTAGACTAAACAGGTTAAGTAGGGGCTCAGGTCATGTTTGGTACCGATAATCAGGCAACCTCTTATTAATAGGGACCATGGATGAGGTGTTGCTAGCTTTTTAATTTTATTTTTTAAGGAAGCATCTTTATTAAAATTATCATATTGACATAATTTTAGTTGTGAACACTATTCTCACAAACCATATTGCATAATTTTAGTTGCAAATGTTATACCCGACTTATACTCTATCCAGTCACTGTCAGTCAAACATTACATAGCTCATTCAAATCCTGCCTTCTTTTAAAACTCATTCCTCCTCTGCATTTATTGTTCCCACAATTCCCATTTTTCTATGTAATTTGATCCTACCCTTTTCTAAATATCCCAGTTACAGTTGTTTTATCTCTGTTACTATATTCACTACTTTAGTACAGCTGGTTTAGATTTTGATTTCCATTTTCTAGTAATAACTTTTTAGCAGCCACCATCATTAGACTCAACAAGGCCTTACTATGTCTAGGCAATTCCAATTCTGTATCATAGCTCAAAAAAAGCATTTCCTTAGTTACACTAATTTGCTCAACCAATATCTCTGACAGAATAGCCTGTAGGGAATCTTTAAAGTCTGCAAACTCATTGTACTCGCATAAACATGTTCCCAATTACCTATTTTTTACCCATCACACCGCCAACATTTGCGGTCTGAGGAAAATTTCATTAGAGTCTACTTGGGGTATAAAAATACCTATATAAATACTTTCAAGCAAAGATCCTAAATCTATTAGACTTCGTTGTATACTTGGGAGACATTCATATATCCTCCCCACCATTGTTTCTTTGTGAATTGCTTATCCAGTCTCTTCCCAATCCTTTCTAACCTCCTCTGATTGATTCTTATAGTTATGCAGTAATCTGTATGCACTACTAATTATTCCTTTTTAACAGCAGCTTCTGTTCCAGATTCTACTAACAACTATACCAGTGCTGGTCTGTCACTTAGGATCCCCCTATTTCTTACTTTCTTTCTCTATGAATATACTTGGATATCAACCCTTGATAGGGAAGGCAATCTCCAGCCTTCAGTCCAAATACATTATTGGCCTCTTTCCAATCTATTACCCTTCCCTGTACAATTATTTGCTTCCCAATACCTTGGTTCTTTTGCCAGTTTTCTCCAATAACTTCCAGCCCCTCTTGACTATTGCCTGTATCCCGAATTGCAATCATCCCTATCGGCAGATTCTCCTTTCTTCATCCCCATATTGACTTAGTCCTTAAGAATACTTTCTGCTACTTTATGAATATAACATCCTGTATAGTTATTTTTATTTTCACTGCTGCACTATTCTTAACATATGGGAATTCCATGACATGGAAGGTCGATGTCTGGCCAGTCTACCAAAGACTCCTGTTGCTTTAAAGGTATGCTGAATGTCACCCAAATGCTCCTTGCATAGCGTAGTGCATAAAGGTGATGTTCAAGACTGCCATAGTCAGAACTTCTTTGTTGCCAGACCGAACGTATCTTTTCACCATCGGTCTGTTTACCTGTGTCCGTTTTCTGTCAGTTGAATGCATTTTTGTTCTCCAGTGACTACCTACACCTGTTTGCTGACTTCTTTGCAGTTGCAGATAAGTGCCCTGTTTTTTTTTTCTTGCCCCATTTTGTGCTCCTTGGGGTTAATGTCAGCAAGGAATGGAAAATGGCAGTGTGGGACACAAGACTGCCATGATAAATGTCTTTTTTGTCTAAGAGCTTCTCACTACCATATGTCTTGTTAAATTTGTCAGACATTCATTATGAAAACCCTTTGCAGTAGACTTTCTTCCCTTTCTTTTTATCTTGAGAATGAGTGTCTTGAGCTTCTCGCTAAAGATACAATGAAAGGAATCTCCCGCATCAAGGGGCAGCAGTTAGGAAAGAAGTAGATGAAAAAAGTACAATCAGAATCTTCCTCTGTCCAGCCTCAGGCTCACCTGGCTGTGTCTGATTTATCTGCTGTGACCTTGCTGGAGGCCGGTGAGGATCCGGCTGGCAGCACATCCAGACTGTGCAGGTGTCCATCTCGGACATTCAGGGGGAACCACAGTTGATTTTTTTTCCGAGAGGCCTTGGGGATTTCCTCCATTTTTAGTTGGGGAAGAAGTCCCTACTACTGTTCTTGACTATTGTCCTGGGTCTGAGCCTTGTCAGTTTTTTTGGAGAGGACATTCATTTAAAAAGAAACAAAAAGTTAAACATGTTTTTTCTGACCCTAGTGATCCACAAAGTGAGTTGCAGGCCTTTACTCAGAGGCTATTTACTGCTTTAATATCCTTAAAGCCTCCTCAATGGGTTTCAGTTCCTGGTCCTCCACTCCCCTTAAAAAGACTAGAGAACAGGATTCTTCCAAGGATAAGTAGGATTCTGATGATGAATCCCTGACTTATTCTACTCAAATTCCTTCTCCTTTGGACTATGGGTTAGAGAAGGAAGAATCTTAATCCTGATGTTCCTTTTGATGAAATTTCCTTTGGGGACACACTCTAGGATGATGGATTTTTTTTTTAAGTGGGATTGTGCTCAGGTCTCTGATATCCATAAGAGGTACTATAAGTTGCTGCAGCTTGAATTTCCAAAGTCTGCAGCTATTCCTACTGTTTTGGCTGTTTTTCTGGATGCTTTTTCCAATGCCGCTCATGCATCTCATTCTCTTCCCCCTGCTCCCAAGAAACCTGCCAGGTTTTATAAGGTTCCTGAGGATTGTTATTTTTGGGTAAGAATGTTTACACTTCTACTACCCTAGCTTTTAGGGCTATTAATTATCAGACCCATATGTCTAGGTATGTGTTGGCTCTTCTTTCTCAGGCCTGTTTTGATTTTCCTGACTCTGAGGGTAAAACTTCTATTCTTTCCTTGCTAGGGACTTCCTCTCAAGTTGTTTGTCATTTTATTAAATGTAGTTATGATGCAGCAGATGCCTCTTCTAGAGCTGTTTTTGGTTTGGTGACGACCAGGTATTCTTGGCTTAGGCTTCAACCTCTACCTGATGATATTAAAGCTAAGTTGATGGATGGTCCTCTGGATTCTAAGCTTTTCTTTGGAGAAGCTGCTGCTGGTTTAAGTCCCTTTAGGATAAGGGTAAGGTCTTACATGAGCGTAAACATGTGTTTCTTTCTCCTGTGCCTAAATTTCAGAGAAACTACCCTGCTAATCCTGCCTTTCTTTGTAGGCAATCTCACTCTTCTACTAAAGGTAAGAAGAGTGGCAAACAGGCTCCTCCTGCTAAGGATCCTCAGTTTTCAGGGAATCTAAAGCCTTCCTTTTCAGACAAACCAGGTGGTTTATGACTATCCATCCCTTCCCAGCCGCATTCCTCTCTCTCCATCTTTTTCTGTTTGCTTGGCTTCATATCACTCCGGATTCTTGTGTTCCATCAATCACTCATCGGGGTACTTCATGGTTTGAAAATCCCACCTCCTTTTATGGGCATTCCTCAACCTCCTCAAGAACAACCTCCCTTTCCCGCCAGAGATTCTTCTAAATCTTTTGACTCAGGGTACTATTAAAGAGGTGCCTGTGTCCCAAAGGGGGCAAAGGTTCTACTCCAGATTGTTTCTAATGCTCAGAAAATAGGGTACTTAGAGATCTATTCTAGACCTGTCTCATCTAAACACTTTTCTAAAAGTGCCTTCCTTTCAAATGTTGTCCCTTCAGATTCTGGTTTCCTCTCTTGCTCCCTCAGGCCTATATGGTGTCTCTGGATCTCATGAATGCATATATCCATATTCAGATCTATCCTCTTTTCAGGAAGATATTGCATTTCTCTGTTGCTTCCTGGCAGTTTCTACTGCATCAAAGGTGTCCACCAAATGCCTTGCTCCTGTGATTGCCTTTTACAGGCTTCAAGGGATCCAAATATTTCCTTACATGGATGACTTGTTGATTCAGGAGTCCTATCCACAGACTTTTTTAAAATCTTCATTTTGCCATTTCCCTTCTCCAAAGTCTGGGGTTCACTATAAATTTCAAATAGTCTTCTCTGACTCCTTCTCAGGATCATGTTTTTCTAGGTTGCAGGATTTAGAACGTGCCAGTGCTTGCTTCCCTGCCCACTCCGAAGGCCTTAACTATCATTTCATTCTTTCATACTCTTCTTCTCTTCTTCCTCTGGTTTCCATTACAACCAGGGAGTTTCTGAGATATCTGTGTTTCATGCCTTCCACCATTCTGATGCTCCCTCTGGCCAAACTTCACATGAGGAAGTTTCAGTGGTTTCTGAACTCAGTGTGGCTTCAACATGCTCATCCTCTAGACTTTGTAGTTCCTCTTCTTCCTCATCTCAGACAGGAACTTCACTAGTGGATTCAGCAGTTGTCTCTGAATCCAGGCTCCCTTTTCATCCCCTCTTCCCCTCACAAGAATTGTTCACAGACACTTCAGACATGGGATGGGAGATGACATTTGGCTCCCTAAAAGTTCAGGGGATGTGGTCGCTTCGTCAGCAGCTGGAGCACATCAGTATCAAAGAGATAAGCGCTCTTCTGCTGGCTCTTCAGGCCTTTCATCCTCTTTTCTCTCCAGGGTCTCTCAAGGTGTTCACAGACAATACCACAGTGATGGGGACATCAACAAACCAGAAGGGATGAGATCTGATCTTCCTTGCCTGTTGGCACTTCTGGTATGGGATCTTGCTGTCAAGTACCAAGTGACTCTTCAGCAGTTTATATCCCTTCTGGGCAAAACATTGTGGCAGACACTCTGAGCAGGTCCTTAACTCAGTCCCACAAATGGATGATTCACAGAGATGTATTTCTGGACATTATTCACCAGTGGGGTACTCCTCACTGGTGTACTCCTCAAGTGGATCTTTTTGCCTCCCCTCTAAACAAACAACTTCCTCTGTTTAGTGCCAAAGTCCCAGGTCCTCTGGTGACGAAGGTGGATGGCCTCTCAGTTTCTTAGAATGGGATGTTTCTTTATGCATTACCTTCCCTTCCTCTCATTCTGAAAATCCTCCTCAAAATTCAAAGGTATGCTCCCAAAATCTTGTTGATGACTCCCTTCTGGCTGTGACAGCACTGATTCCCTCTTCTTATGCATTTAGCCAGGGTCAATCATCACAAGTTACCTCACAGGGTGGATCTACTCTCACAAGACAAGGGATCTCTTATCCATCCTCACCTGTCCATGCTTCAAATGACACTGTGGGTGGTGGGATTTGATTCCTCATAGACACCTTTTATTCCTGAGGATGTGCTGCAAGTCCTGCAGGAGGCCAGGAAACTTCCTCATAATCTGGATCTGCTTGCTGTGGATGTTCCTTTAGTTCTCCCTTATTTGTGAGAGTTGCTCAATGCTGGTTTGGCCTATTCTTCTACCAAGACCAACTTTTCAGCTATCTGTGCTTGTCTACCATTTTTCTCCTGCTTTAGCTTCTTGATTTGAGGTAAAATCAGTTCTTAAAGGTGCCCTTAATATTACACCTCCCAGGAGGTCTGTTCCTCTTCCTTGGGATCTTAATTTTATTCTGGAAAAGTTGACTCAGGCTCCTTTTGAGTCTGCTGCTTCAGCTTCCTTGCAACATTGTTCCTGGAAAATTGTTCTTTTGCTAGCTCTTACTTCTGCCAGACTGGTGTCTGAGTTACAGGCCCTTATGGCTTGTCCTCCTTTTTTGTTCTTTCATGAAGACAGTGTCCTTGTGCACTGACCCTTCTTTTATGCCTAAAGTAGTTAATGAAGTATCACTTAATCAGTCTATTAATCTGCCTACTTCCCCCCCCCCCCTCTGTAAAGTGACAGTGAGAAGGTGCTGCATACTTTGGATGTGCATAGACAACTCAGGGTTTATTTGAATAAGACTAAGGCTATTAGAAAATTAGAAAATCTGATCAGTTATTTGTTTCTTTTCATCCTAGACCTTTGAGACTTGCTGTATCCAAGCAAACTATTTCTTCTTTGATTTCTAAGGGTATTTTTTTTTGTTACACTTTTCATGGGAACAGCCTTCCATCTTCAGTCAAGGCTCATTATACTAGAGCTGTGGCTTCTTCTGGTGCTTTTTTCAACAGCTTAGATATGAATTCTGAAGCAACTACCTGGACTTCTGTGCATACCTTTACCAAGAACTACAAGTTGGATAGTATCTCTAGAGCTAGGGCTGGTTTTGCTAGTGCCATTCTTCATGGCTTTTTAGAGGACTCTTTCTGCTCCTTCCCATTCCCCTTTTTCCGCTTGAGCTTTGGCACTCTCCCATATGTTAAGAATACATAGTGAAGTTGTGTAAAATCTTACCGTAACAGTAGATGTCCTTATATTCACTTCTGCAGTATTTACTACCTCCTTCCCCCTACTGGATGTACAGATTACCTCTTGGAGTGGTGTTTCTACTGGGGCACAGTTCTGACTATGGTAGGCCTGAACATCACCTTTATGCCCTATGCTAAGCAAGGAGAATTTGGGTGATGTTTGGCATACATTTAAGGCAACATGAGTCTTTGTTAGACTGGGCGGACATTTGGCTTCCACTTCAGGGAATCCCCATATGTTAAGAATACTGCAGCAGTGAAGGCAAAGACATCTAACATTATGGTAAGATTTTACAAAAGTGTACTTTTCTTGAGCTTCTCTCATTTCATCAGCATCCCTTTTCCACTTTGAATTATAGGTTTCTGCTTGTGCTATGTATAGGAATCTTAACTGTGCAGCTCTGTAATACCTTTCAAATTGGGTAATCCCTAATCTCCTTGCTTATTTGGAAGAATCATTTTATCCCACTTGACTCTTGCTGTCCTCCCCTCCCAGAAGATATCCTTCAATTGTTTATTAATTGCTATCCACAACTTCTCCTCTGGTTGATAAAAATATGCCTGGCCAGTGTCTAAAGCTACAGGGACTTGCTATCCATGTCCAATTTTTCAGTTTTTGCATTATCTTTTGTTTAATCTCTTCTCACATATCCTTAGCTGCCACAACAGAATCCTTTTTAATCCATACTCCTAAGTACTTCATTTTATCATGTCCCCATAAGTATGGATATTGCTGCACCAGTTAATGCGTGGATTCATAATTTAATGCTTTTGCCTTTGTTTTAGTTTCATTAATTTTGTATCCTGAAAAAAATCTGAAACTACCTCAAAATGTTCCACACCACTGAAATGTCTTTTTCTGGTTTTATCAGGTATAAAATAATAACTGCAAATAGAGCCAGTTTATTAAATCCTTGAATGTCTGAGTCCCATATTTTCTTTGCTAATGGTTCTAAATATAATGCAAATAACAAAGGAGAAAGAGGACACCCCTGCCTAGTTCCTCTGCTCAAACAGGAATTATCAGATAGGAACCCACCCAGTTAAATTTTCACCTCTTTTCCTTCATATATCCTCCTAATCAACTTCATAATTTTATCAGGGAATACAAATTATTCCATTGTCCTGCTCATAAATTCTCAGCTTACCATGTCAAATTCTTTCTCTGCACAAAGATCCACCAACAGTGGCATTTTCTTACATTCTGCTTCCCTCTAGATCATCAATGCTCTTTTGTTTGTTTGTGTCTTTCGGCTTTTCCCGGTTAGGGGTCACCACAGCGGAACTCCAGTCCGCTAATGATTGGCAGTAGATTTTCATGTGCTAGCTTGCCGGGCCTAACGCACAACCTTCAATGAAGGAACGCCCATTCACGCAAGTCGACACACAGAAGACGCTCTAACTGAGAATCGAATGGGCAACGCCTAACTGTGAGGCAACAACGCTACCGCAGCATGTTGTCAAATGTTTGCCTCCACTCCACAAATCCACATTGATCCATATCTATCAATTTTGGCATCACCTTTGCCATTCTTTTAGCCATTACAGACAAATACTTTATAATCATGGTTTAAGATTGAAATGGACCTGTATGAAACTGGATCTGCTGAGTCTATACCCTCTTTAGGTATTAAACCCACCACTGCTTTCTTCCAGGATGTTGGTGCCTCTCCTCCTCTTAAAATACTGTTAAACAAAACCTTCCATATCTTTACCATTTTTCCCTCCTAGCTTCCAAAGGAGTACTATCTATCCCTGGGGATTTTCCTGTGGATTGGTTACACATCACCATTTTTATCTCATCTTTTCCTAGCCTGTTAGTAATTGAGCCTCATCTGCCTCTAATCTTGGCAAATTTAATTCTTCCATAAACATTTCCATTCATACATTTTCTTGACTTCCATAGTTCTCTGCTTTATACAGACTATATTTCCAAAATATTTCTAGTACCTCTATAGGATATTATCTTCCTTGTTATAGACTCCCTAAGCTTGGTGACAATCCTTTCTACTTTCTGTTGCCTTAATTGTATTGCTAAACATTTTTGTGCTTTGGAATTATCAAAAAAAATAGTTGCTTAACAGCAATCTTTCTAAACTCATGTACATTAACGTAATCCCTTATTTTCTGTTTAGCATTCTGCAATTGCTCCTCTTCTTGTTCTGTGAGATTCCCCCTATTCTGCAATACTTTAACATTTGTCAGTCCCTCTAAATTATTCTTTACTCATTAACCATCTCTCTCTTTTATTTCTACCCTATTTTAAACTCCACTTTAATTTTATCACACTCCCTAGCTATATTTCCAGAAGAAATTTCTATCTTCTCTAATAACTCCCAAATAATTTCCACTACCCCATTCCTTAAATTCCTATCTTTTCAACAGATTGTCAGGAAAGCATCAGTGTCTCATTGTTTAGTAGGCTAATCTTTTACACGTTGGAATACACACAGCAAAACAACACTAATACAAAATAGTAAAAATATAAAACGTGAGCGCTTTCACAGAGTCCTCTCTGCTTCCTCAGACATACTACAGTACCTGCTGCTCTTGTTTAAATAATGATAAATCTAGGTCATATCCAATCAGTTAACAGCATCTTGATTGAATAAATAAAAGTTAAAGGCATACACTATACAAACAATTAATCATATACATAGTGAACTAAAAATATATGTAAAAAAACTGTAAAACATGCTCTATAAAATTAGATAGTGGTAAAACTGTAAAATATATGTATAAATATTAGATGTGACCAAACATAACAATCAATGTTTCAAAGCCCTGTTCCTGAGAAAAGGTTTCAGTGAAACCTTACTATTTAGTCCAGGTGGTCTGTCAGCCTGAAGCCTAATTATCCATTCTTGTTCTGAGGCTTCGGTCTTGTTGTTCATGTTCCCACTTCTTTTATTATCTTGTATATGTAACACTAGAAACTTGAAGGTGTGTGTGGCTCCCTCCTTTATAACATGCATCGCTAACGCACTTGTCTCTTTTTTTATTTTTAATGTCCCTTACATGTTCTAGGACTCTATCTTTGAGTAGCCGATTAGTTTTGCCTACATAGTAGGCTGGGTATTTTGTACAGAAACCAAAGTATACAACATTCTTACTATAGCAGTCTGTATAAAAGCGTGTATCAATGCTGAACTTTCTAGTCGGGTGTGTATACTGCCCCCTCCAAATATAAAGGGGCCGGCTGTACACCTTCTACATGGAAAGGTACCTAGCCTATCAGACCTTGCATAGTGGTCTCCATCTAACTTCTTATAGCACAACTGTCTTTTTAATGACATGTTGTTTTTGAAGGTAAACGATGGTGTAGCCCCTATAACACCTTCTAGTTCATCCACATTTAACAATATGCCCCAATTATTTTTAATTATATCACAGACTGTACTGATATTACTTGCAAATATTAATGGAAAACGTAATACATCATTCTCTGGATTCCTGGTTACTGTGGTACTGGTGGCATAGTTACTTTGGTTATCCTGGTTGGTTCTCGTCCTATTATAATAGGGCTTGTACCTCTCTCTTCTCTCATTCCAAGCCACTTTAATTTGTTTGTCTATATCTCTGGCTTTATATCCCCTTTCAATAAATTCATGTTTTAACAGGGTAAGTGCCTGGGACAAACTATCATCATCATTATATAGCCTCATGCATCTAACTATCTATCCTTTGATCACATTGGTTTTAGTGTAGTTAGGATGCATACTACTACTATGTAGAACATTATTCTTTCTAATGGGTTTCCTGTACATGGAGGTATGAACATAATTGAGTGTATCTCTTGTAACTTTTACATCTAGAAACTCTATTTCTCTATCTGAGTATTTGTATGTGAAATTCAAAAAGGGGGTAATGGTATTAATGAAAGTTAGAAATTGCTGCAAATTATCTTCGTTATCATGCCAAAACAGAAAAATATCATCAACAAAACATTTGTACCATATAATAGACTTAGCAAAAACATTACCTGTCAAAATATTCTGTTTCCCATTGTACAAGTGCTAGGTTGGCGTAGCTATTGGCACAAGCAGTGCCCATAGCCACACCAATCTTCTGTATATGAAACTTGTCGCCAAACACAAAGATATTATTTTCTAGGATGATCTCAAGTAAGGTACAAATAAGTCGAATTTTGGTATTTTCTATCCCTTTTCTATTAAGTAGCTCCCTTACATTATCTATGCCCCAAGAATGGGGAATAACTGTGAAAAGGGACTTTACATCAAGAGTAACAAGCTAACATTGGTCATCTGTACCCTCCAAATGTACACTAAGGTCTCTCAAAAAATATTTAGTGTCCAATAAGACAGTAGTACATTCCTTAAGTATAGGATGCAGGTTTATCTCAACATATATTGACAGTGGTTCTGTTGCCCACCCCCGACTATATACTATAGGTCGCATGGGTGGGCTTTCTATGTTTTTATGGACTTTAGGTAGACCACACATAATTGGAGTCACTGGGTACTCTATATTGAAATATTCAAAAAGTGGTTCAGAAATCATGCCTGTTATTAACATATCAAACAAAAAAACTTGCAGTCTATCTGTAATGACTTTAACATGAGTTGCAGAAATCTCACAATAAGTATCAGTGCTACTTAAATGTACTGACATACTTGCAATATATTTGTCTCTATCTAAAATAACAATTTCTTCACCTTTATCTGCTGGGCATATTTCAACACTTTTAAAGCATTTAAGTCATTTAACGCTTGCTGTTCACATTTAGATAAATTATAAAAAAAAACATTGGTAGCTTCATTACTAAGCACACTTCTTATTTGTTTTTCACACACATCAATGAATAAATCAATCCCAGAATTACTGGGAGGAACAAAAGTACTAGATTTTTAAAAAAAACATTATATTCATTGGATCCACCTTGAAAAAGTCAGTGTCCTGCCAAATAGCTTCAGTTCTTTTAGCACATTCACCAAGTGTACTCTCTGGGCAGGAACAAAACTCAAACCTCTGTTCAATAAAGTTTTTTGTGCTTCAGTCAAGGAAATGGAGGAAATATTAAAAATTAAACCTGTTTGCTTCTCTTCAGGAACTTGTTCTGGTCGTCCACACTGTGGGGTCTCCGTGTCTTGCCATACTGGGGGCAATTGTGCGACCTCCCTCGTATTGGGAAAGGTTTTTCTAACAAAAAAGTCCCATTTGTATTCTTGGAAGAGCATTCATGAATGCTGGAATCTCTAGCATTGTTTATGTAACTAACACAGGCCAGTGCTGTATTCTTTGGTTTAACAACTGGTATTTCATCACTTCTAGTTGTTGTGTTTGCTGTAGCCTTAGAAGTGCTGGCACCAACACTAGTTGCAGCATCTGAAGATGATTTAAGGGACATTAAAAATAAAAAAAGAGACAAGTGCGTTAGTGATGCATGTTATAAAGGAGGGAGCTACACACACCTTCAAGTTTCTAGTGTTACATATACAAGATAATAAAAGAAGTGGGAACATGAACATCAAGACCGAAGCCTCAGAACAAGAATGGATAATTAGGCTGACAGGCCACCTGGACTAAGTAGTAAGGTTTCACTGAAACCTTTTCTTAGGAACAGGGCTTTGAAACATTGATTATTGTTTGGTCACATCTTCTAATATTTATACATATATTTTACAGTTTTACCACTATCTAGTTTTATAGAGCATGTTTTACAGTTTTTTTACATATATCTTTAGTTCACTATTTATATGATTAATTGTTTGTATAGTGTATGCCTTTAACTTTTATTTATTCATTCAAGATGCTGTTAACTGATTAGATATGACCTAGATTTATCATTATTGAAACAAGAGCAGCAGTTACTGTAGTATGTCTGAGGAAGCAGAGAGGACTCTGTGAAAGCACTCACATGTTTTATATTTTTTACTATTTTGTATTGAAGTATTGTTTTGCTGTGTGTATTCCAAGTTGTTGACTTTTTTGGAATATTATACTTTTATCGTTGGTTACTTTATCCAGATTCAGGGGATCTGTGTTCGATAATCTTTTACACGGTTGTTTCTTGTCTCTATTTCAGCCTATGTCACATCTTAAAAAACTTTTTGTTTTATTGACTGCCCTCAAACAAAAAACAAAAGTATCCCTAAAAACCTATTAACTTAGTAATAACACACAAAGCTATGTACATCTTCAAATATTGAATTTTACCCTCCTAATAGGAACAATTGTCCCAATCTGATGGCCACACTCGCAGACCTGGGTAACCTAAAAAGGAAGGTTATCCATGCTAAAGACTGTATACAGCCCATGCTTCTATTAAGTGCTGTCTGTTTTTGTCTTCTCTTTATTGTTCCCAGACTGGGAAAAGACTTGAATGCTTTCAGAAAACACCATCTCATAGCTATTGAAGAAAAGTTAATGAAAGAAAGAAGCATTCCGTTTTTATTGCTCTTTATCATATCGTCACCATGGATACACGAGAACCACATACAGTTGCTTCCACAAGCATTTATTTGCTACAGGAAAGCTTTATTTTATTAAATGTTCTTTATTTGCTTTCACCTAAAAAATTTTACTAGATGAAGCCAAGAGCCTTAATCCAGTCCTTTCCCTGTGCAAGAATGAGAAAAAGTACATACATTTTCTTGTATCATGCTCTTTTTTTATTTATTTATCAAGTCCAACTGGATATCATGTGTCCTTTTTCAGTGGAGTCCTGGGGAGAAAAGCTCCAAAGAAATAACAGTGAACATACATGCTTTAGATAACAATAAAACTGGCATACAAGATAAGGGAAACAATGAAGTACAAAAACAATTATGTAGAACAATAAGATACTCAGGAGTAGTACCATTATTTACAATATATACAAAACGTACATTTCAGGTAAGAGTATAGTGTATGCATTAAAGGCTTCAACGGGTCACTTACATATGGAAAAGTGGATCTTCAAGGGGGGGGGGTCTTTGCAGTTGCAGAGAGGGTTAGTACTGAGGTGCAATTTAAGAAGGCCTTTAAAGGTGCCTGTGTGACTTTGTATCCTGAGTTCAGGTAGGAGGGTGTTCCATGCTTTGGCAACATCATGGGAGAATAAGGCCTCCCCAAAACTGTTATTGCATGGATTAACTTCAATCACGTTTTTGATACATGAACATAGCTCCTTTTAGGGTTGTGAAAATTTTGCATGTCGGCAAGGGCAGGGCACTTTCCCAGATGGAAGAGAATTTGATGGGCTATGATCAGTTGGTGGTAGTGTAGGAGGTTTGGAAATTCTAACCAGTGTAGTTTAGTTAGGGATAGGCAATGGTGGGAATGTGATCTATTATTGGCAGTGAACCTAGCTATTTTATTGTAGCACATAGAGAGTTTGTTCAGGTTGGTTTTGTTAATATTGGTGGGAACTGGAGAGGCGTAAAGTAGTGTTGAAAAGAGATGAGTTCTGGCTATTGTTCTAGTCTCAGGGGTTAGGAATAGTTTGCAATGATATAGGCAACCTAGTTTTTTTATGGACTTTAGAAATAGTTTGGGATATGTGCTTGTTGTATTTAAGTTAGTGATCAATAGTGATGCCCAAGAGATTAGCCTCAGTTACTGGAGTGATGAGGGCGCCATTGGTAGGCACGATAGTAAAGGTGGCATTGCAGTGTTTGGTTGGGTGGAATAGTATTAGCTGTGTTTTTGGGGGTTTAGTATTAGTTGGTAGTTGTTTAGCCAGTTCTCTACCTCAGTGAAGGATTCTGGGGCTTTACTTTGAAGTAATTGGATGTTTGTTGCTGAGCAGATTAGGGTAGTGTCATCCGCATACTGGACAATGTTGGCTTTAGTGGTAGCTAGGTGGAGCTTATTTGTAAATATGTTGAAGAAAAGGGGGCCAAGGATTGAACCTTATGGGACACCACATGTGACAGGGAGTGTGGGGGATAGGGAGTTGCCCCATTTGACAGATTGTGACCAGTTGTTTAGGTAACTGTTAAACCATTGTAGAGTGGGGTCATCAAGGTTGAGTTCTACTAGACAGGTACGAAGTTTGTTATGGGAAACTGTATCAAATGCCTTGGATAGGTCTAAGAAGGTGGCAGAGACCAGCTTTCTTTGGTTCCTGTGCGAGTTTATGGTATTGGAAAAATTAATTAGGGCAGTGTTGGTGCTATGGGAAGGTCTGAATCCATGTTGGGTTTTAGTTAGAAGGTTGTTGGTTAGCAGGTGGGTAAGGAGTTGGTGGTGGATACATTTTTCTAGAATTTTTGAGAGAAGTGATAGGATTGCAATGGGATGGTAGTTGGAGAGGTCAGTAGATGACCTCCCTTGTGGAGGGGGATGATATGAGGTGTTCCATAATGAAGGAATAGTATGCAGAGTGATAGATCTGTTAATAAGTAGGGAGACGGGGTAGGCAATGGTCTTGGATGCAATTTGTAGATATTTAGCTGGAAAACTGCCGGCAGCTTGGGTGGTAGGTTTGAGTTTAGCTAAGAGATTTTGGATAGTAGATGTTGGTACTGGGGTGAGTGTGAAGGGGGTGGAGTTAGTCTGGTAGTTTAAGGGTTGAGGTTGGGTTGTGGGTGATATTGCACTTAACCAGGTTCAGTATTGAAGAGGTAAAGTAGTTATTGAAACTAGAGGCTATATGTGAATCAAGACCTTTGATATCTGGGGGTGGTGTGGTGACTTTTCCAGGCTGGAGGATGTTGTTCACTGCAGCCCAGAATTTATGTGGGTTGTTATGTTTCCTTTGTATGGAAATATAGTGGTTCATCTTGTCCAACCTAACCTGTTTTTTTGCTTTATTTCGGAGCTCAACAAACAAAGCTTTGTCTAGTTTCGGGAGTTTTGTATTTTTGCCACATTAGCCAAGCTTTGTCTCTAGTCTTGAGTAAGATTTTAGTGGCTTTGTTTAACCAGGGAACAGGATTACTTCACAATCTTATTGTTTTCAGTGGAACTAGTTGGTTTAAAATTCTCTAGGAATTTGGCATTAAAGTATTATACTGCAATATCCAGGGGAAGGGTTTTTATAGGAGCCCAGTCACAGGATTTTAGGGCTTCTGAGAATTGTACTGGGGAGAAGTTTTGTGGGAGTGGATTTGTAAGAGAGCGGGGGTGTTGGTAGATTTTAGCTTGTGCCAAAGGAGAAAGGTTGGGTTAGTCACTGGGGGAATCAGGTAGTATCCCGGATAGGTGGTCAGTATTGGGCTGGTTAGTCAGGATCCAGTCTAAGGTGGATTCACATTTGGTGGTTTTGTCAAGTCTTGTGGGTGAGTGTATGAGTTGTATGAAATTATATAGGTTTATGTGGTTGGTAGCTATGGTGGTGTTCCAGTCTATGTTGACATCACCTAGGAATACAGTTTCTTGGGACAGGGAATGGGAAGCCCAGTGGAGTATAGATTCTAGTGTCTTAATGTTGTCTCCTGGTGGTATATAAATGCCGAGTAGGTTTAGCTGTTTGCATTGATTTAGTAGGATTTTGGTGAATAGGGTCTTGGCAGTGTTGAAATCTGGGGTTTCTTTTTGAAGTAGCTGAACTTTTAAATTGGATTTGTAAAGAAGGGCAATGCCTCATCTTTTCTGTGAGGTCTGTCTACTCTTAATATATTGAAACCAGGTGGAGTTATGAAGTTATCTTTAATGTGGGGTTTAAGCCATGTTTCTGTAATCACTATAATATCTGGGTTATATACAGAGATGGTTCCATGCAACTGTTCTATATTTATGATACTGTGAATATTTATGTTTAGTATGAGTATATCAGTGGATTTGTGTTTAAATGGGAGATTGGGGTCAGGTGTGGTATGGGTGTTGTTTGTTGGGCCAGGGTTGGGGTGAATATCACCTCCTAGTAATAGCTGAGCTGCAATGCTGGTGATGGTTTTAAGGTAGAATATAGTTAGGGAGTGAGGTGTTTTTTAGATTGTGAGATATAATGGATAGGAGAGGTGAAATGTAAGATTAAAGGGTAATAAATTAGTTGTGTGTTTGCAGGTATGGAGGGATTGTTTGTGGTGTATGGTAGGGTGGGTGATTTGATACAGTACATGGTGTTAAGTAGGTGGTGATAAGTGGTAATGATGGAGATAAAGTAAATACCTGGATAGAGAAGGCAAGAGTAATGGGATGATATGGTTGTGGGAGAGTGGTGTTGGTAACATGGTAATTGAGTTCTCTGTGTTAGAGGGCTGTGGATGGTTGTAGAAGGAGAGGAGTTATATGAAGTTTTGTGGTTAGAATAGAGGGTGTTTTGGGTTTGATGGAGTGAGTGTGAGATTTAATTTTAATTACATACAGTATAAACAAAATCTTTCATAGAATGGTATTCATAGATTCATACTAAGCTAACTGCCCTTGCGAGCCATTGTAAGCACAGCCAATTAACCCTTGTGAGACTCAAACCCTGCACCTTGTGTTTGCAAGGCAAACACCTTAACCATTAGGCCACCCTCCTAACAGTTATACAATAACAACGTCGGGCAGAATACAATTAAAATAAATATTTTAATGTCAAAATAGAGAAGATAGTAAATGCATACAGTAGTAGGGTTTCTTATACTATTGATATTCTATTCAGATACAGTTAAATAACTAACTTATGCAACATATAAAACAGATGCTGTTGCCCTTTGGTTTATTTCTTACTTGTGCGGGCACGAATCCTGTTTGTTGCTTTTGTACAGCATATAAGAAGTGCAGCACACCTAGGGTACGCTTCCACCAGAGATTAGCATCACTGCTGTCCACTAACTGATGGCAGCTGTGAAAAATCTATCAGACCGGCCCGCTTGGGTCACCGGAGAAAAAACAGTCTCTGGGGACAAAAGAGTCCTTATGACCAGTGCTAGAATTCAGCAAAGTCCCTTCCCAGTCAGTCGTTTGTAAAACTGCTAAATCCACCAAAATAGCAGTCTCTTAAAGCAAACACACTTCTCCACTTCCTGGCCTCTTCCTGCTCAGTTATGTAGATTCACACCATCCGCTGCTCTCTCTGTCTCTGTTGCTCCACAAGCGTGTGCATATAAAATCGGCATGACTCTGGCAGCACCAACAGAACAGCAGCAGCATAACTCAGTTATATCTCCACCTTATGTACTTTATTTTTTTCTCCTTATTCTTCTCTTTTTCCCTACAAGTTTTCTTGCCTCAGGAGATCACTATTTATGTATTCAAGAAACTGTCATGTAGCCTCCAAACCAAGTAAAAAATTGAGTATAGCATTAATTTAAGATAATAAAGTTACTTATCATCGATTTCCAAGCTCAGTACTTTTCTTTACTTTGCAGTGCCTACATTTCTTAAAACTGAACAAGGAGAAGCAGAAAAGAAGGAAAACAAACAGGGGCACATGTTTAGTTTAGTATCTCCATTACACTTCAAAATAACTGAAAAAACTTTATAGCATGCAAATGTAATCATACATTGTAAAAAAAAAACTACCAATAAGATCAAAATTTTGATTTGCTTACAGTTAACTCTCGCCCTCCTGTTCCCCTCTCCAAAGTATTCTTCTAAAAATTAATGACATGAAGTAGGGCATATGCTTTAGAGTCCCCTACAAGTTTAACAAAGTCAAAAAATCCAATATTTCCAGGTTTTCTTGTTCTGACATTTTTTTACAAATAATAACTAAAAAAGAAGCCAAACAGTGCTACTAGTCCGCAAAACACTCGAAACAAAGCACTGTTACTGCAAACTGGATTCAAAGTATTTCCTTTATTGTAAAATCCTTAAAAACAGATGATTGAGCGCTTTCTTCCCTCTCAAGCAGAGATTTCATCAGAATCTAACTTTTTCCCTCCAAAATTTCCCCTTAAATAGTGAATTACATCATTAAATCATTAAAACCTGGTGACTCATCTTATTAACATATAAAATTCATAAATATTCATTCAAAATATATTCAGTGTAAAGTCCTACGAAATAATATAACTATAAAAACAAATAAATATAGCTTAGACATTTTATATGAATGTGTGTGCACATATTAAGGATTTTACAATAAAGGAAATACTTTGAATCCAGTTTGCAGTAACAGTGCTTTGTTTTGAGTATTTTTTTACAAATATAATTAATGTTTTGCAATCCCACATTTATTTGTCAATTTCCGAGTTGCTGGTTTTATTCTTGTTTATCTCCATCTCCCAAGTCCAGTGTCTCCTTCAATTCCAATGTACTCTCGGATGTCCTTCCATTGCACTATTAGAGTATTCTTAACATTAAGGATCCCCCACATTGAGCAGCCTGACATATGGCCAGTACCATAGGTTACTTTTAGGTATGCTGTACATCACATGTATGGCCCTCATGTAGTGTAGGGCATAAAGGTTACATCTTCTGAACTTCTTTGCTGCCAATCTGACCACTATCTTTTGATCTGTCTGAATGCCTGTGTTCTGTTGCTGGTTTCACTGAGCCATTGCAGATAAGTTCCCCATTGGGGTTCCTTTTCTACTTGTCTTTTTGTTGCTTGTAGTGTTTCACGTCATCCAAAAAGTGTAAATGCCAGTGGGGGAGACAGATTTCCCTATAAAGGCTGCCACAAACAGTGTCTGTTTTGCCTTGGCACCTCGCATGACCATACATCCTGTTCCATCTGTCAAGCTTTTGTACCAAAAACTTTGCATAGTTGACTTTCTTCTTTGGTGCTGTATCTGGAGAATCAGCAACTTAAACTTCTTATGAAAGATACTACAGAGGGAACTTCCCACCCTGAGGGACAGCCATCAGGGAAGGAGGAGGCCAAGTAGCCAAGGCCAGAATCTTCCACTGTTCAGCCTCTGCCAGACATTTCTCCAGAGATGAGTGAATGTCCGGCGGTTCACCCAGCTTTGTCATCAGATTCCTCTACTGCAACTGGGTTGGAGACTGGTGGGGATCCGGCTTTAAGCATGTCTGAAGAGGCTTTGTAGATGTCCATTTAGAACGTTCAGAAGGAACCATGGTTGATCATTTCCAAGGGGCCTAGGGGTGTTCCTCAGATTTTAATCAGAAAATAAGTCCCTACTACTACTACTACTACTACTACTGGAAAGCTCAGACCCAGGATGGCATTCAATTTTTATAGGGCAGATGTCCCACTAAAGAAAAAAAAAATTTAAACCGGTTTCTTCTGCCCTTAAGGAGCAACAGAGTGAGTGGCAGACCTTCATTCAGGGTTTGTTTAGTGCTTTGATGGCAGTGAAACCTCCTCATGGTGTTTTTGTTCCAGCTCCCCCTTTGTCCTCTACTCCCCTTAAAAAAAACAGGGAACAAGATTCCTCTGAGAAGGAGTTGAATTCTGATGAGGAACCCCTTGCTCACTCTTCTCAAATTCCCTCTCCTTTGAACTATGGATCAGAGAAAGAAGACTCTACCAGTCCTGATACTCCTTTTGAGGAGATTTCTTCTGGGGACACAATCACCAGGATGACAGAGTTTTGTTTTAAATGGGATTGTGCTCAGGTGTCTGAGATTCATAAGAAGTACTAGGAGTTGCTGCAGATGAAATCCCCTAAACCTTCTGCTGTTCCTCCTAGTTTGGCTGCTTTGTTGGATGCATTTTCCAGTGCCTCTAAGGCTGTACGAGTCTCAGACCCCTGCTCCCAAGAAGCCTATAGGGTGCCTGGGGACTGTACATGTTTGTACAAATGCCCTGCTGCTGACCCTAAGTGGTGTCTGCACCCTCTGACAAGCCCTCTCAATTGCCTCCTTCCAAGTTACTGCTCTCAGATAAAAAAAAAAGGCAGAACCATGGAAAGGCTAGGTAAGGTTTACACCTTGGATACCTTGGTTTTTAGGGCTGTTAAATATCAGACCCATATGTCCTGATACATGGTGTCTCTCCTATACCAGGCTTGTCAGGTTATATCTGATCTTCCAGACTCTGAGGGTAAAGCTTCTGCTCTTTCCCTGTTAGGGACTTCCTCACAAGGTGGCTTGTCATTCCATCAAGTGTAGTTATGATGCAGCAGATGCTTCTTCTAGGGCTGCTGCTTTTGGGTCAGTGATGAGGAGGTATTCTTGGCTCTGGCTTCAACTTTTGCCTGATGATATTAGGGCTATGTTGATGGCTGCCCCTCTTGCAAATAAAAACTTGTTTGGTGAAGCTGCTACTGATTTGTTTAACTGTCTCCAGGATAAGGGGAAGGCTTTACAGGACCTCAAATATGTGTTTGTTTCTCCTGTTCCTAAATTTCAGAGAAACTATCCCAATAAGCCAGTCTTTGTTCGCAGGCAATTGTGCCCTCCTCCTAAGGGCAAAAAGTGTGGCCAGCAGGCTCCTCCAGCTAAGGCTACTCAGACTTTGGTGATTCAGAAGTTTTCCTTTCCAGATAAGCCAGGTGCTGTCTATCATATTTTTCCCAGCCACTTTCCTCTTTCTCTTCACCTCCATCTCTCTCTCTTCCTGTCTGGCTACAGATTACTTAGGATTCCTGGGGTCTGTCAATTATTTGCCAGGGGTATTTCATGGTATGGAAATCCCTTCCCCCTTTTATGGGTATTCCTCAGCCTCCTCGTGAACAACTTTCTTTTTTCCCCAGAGGTGCTTTGGGACATTTTGACTCTGGGTACTATTCAAGAGGTGCCTGTGTCCCAAAGGGGGAGGGGGTTTACTCCAGGATGTTTCTAGTTCCCAGGAAGGAGGGTACGTGGAGACCAATTCTAGACCTCTTTCATCTGAACACTTTTCTGAAGTTGCCCACTTTTCAAATGTTGCCCTTTAGACTTTGTTCTCTCTTTTGCTTCCTCAAGCTTATATGGTGTCTCTAGATCTCAAGGATGCTTATCTTCATATTCTGATCCATTCCCTTTTTCAGGAATTTTTTTGCATTTCATTGTTGCTTCCTGGCATTTTCCGTTCTCTGCTTTGCCCTTTTTACTGCCTCAAGGGTATTCACTAAATGCCTCACACCTGTGGTTGCTTTTTGCAGGCTTCAGGGGATCCAAGTATTTCCCTACTTGGAGGACCTCCTGTTTCAGGCATCCTCTCCAAAGATAGTGTTGCAAAATCTCCATTTTGCCATCTCTCTTCTTCCGAGCCTGGGGTTTACAATAAACTTCAAACAAATATTCTCTGACTTCTTCTCAGGACTATGTTTTTGGTTGCAGGATTCATACAGTGCCTTTACTGGCATCACTGCCTCCTCCCAAAGCCTTGACCCTCATCTCCTTCTTTCAAACTCTTCATCCTCTAACTTCCATTGCAGCCATGGAGTTTCTGAGATCTCTGGGTTTAATGGCATCCACCATCCCTATACTCCCTCTGGCCAAACTTCTCATGAGGAAGTTTCAGTGGTTCCTGAAGTCAGTTTAGCTTCAGCATGCTCATCCCCTAGAATTCATAGTTCCTACTCTGCCTTGTCTCAAGAAGAAACTCCAGTGGTGGATCCAGCAGTTGTCTTTAAATCCAGGGCTCCATTTTCTTCCATCTCTTCCCTCTCACGAGCTCTTCATGGATGCTTCAGACATGGGATGGGGTCTCCTCTTCAACAGAAGAAGCATGTCAATATCAAAGAGATGAGAACCCTTCTGCAGGCTCTTCAGGCTTTTCTTCCTCTTTTCTCCCCGGAACCTCTCAAGGTGTTTATAGACAACATGTGGTATGTAAACAAACAGGGGGAACAAGATCTTATCTTCTTTGCCAGTTGTCTTTCCTGGTATGGGATCTTGCTGTCCAGTATCAAGTGACTCTTCAGGCAGTTTACATTCCCTCAGGTCAAAATATTATGGCAAACACTCTGAGCAGGTCCTTATCTCAATCCCACAAATGGATGCTTCACAGGGATGTTTTTGAGCATTTTCCACCACTGGGGTACGGTGCTCCTCAAAACAGATATGTTTGCCTACCCTCTGAACAGACAACTTCCTCTTTTTTGTGCCAAAGTCCCAGGTCCTCTTGTGTGGAAGGTGGACACCCACTCTTTTTCGTGGAAGGGGATGTTTCTTTATGCTTTCCCTTCTTTTCCCCTTATTCCAAAAGTCCTGTTCACAATTCAACATTACACCCCCAAAAATCTTGTTGATGACTCCCTTTTGGCTGAGACTGCATTTTTTCTCTCTTCTTCTGCATTTAGCCAAGAGCATTTATCACATGTTGCCTCAGAGTGGATCTATTCACATAAGACAAGGTATCTGCTATCCATCCTCACATATCCAATCTTCAATCAACTGAGTGACAGGATTTTGATTCCACGTAGGCACCTTTTTTCTGAGGTAGTGCTTAGGGTCCTGCAAGAAGCCAGGAAACCCAGTACTAGGAAATCCTACTTAACCAAATGGAAGAGATTTTCTCTTTGGTGTCTCTCTCATAACCTGGATCCACTACCTGGGGATCTTCCTTTGGTTCTCTCTTATCTAGGTGAATTGCTCAATACTAGTTTGGCTTATTCTTCTGTTAAGGCCCAGTTATCAGCTATCTCTACTTGTCTGCCTTTATCTCCTCCTTTAGCTTTTAGGTTTGAAGCTACACAATTCCTTAAAAGGTGTCCTTATTAGGCCTCCCAGGAAACCGGTTCCTCCTTCCTGGGATCTTAATTTTGTTTTGGAAAAATTGACCGACTCCTTTTGACCCTGCAGCTTTAGCTTTCTTGGAAGACTATTCTTTTGTTAGCTCTTACGTCTGACAGACAAGTGTCTGAGCTTTAAGCCCTTATGGCTTGTCTTCCTTTTTTGTGTTTCATAAGGACAAGGTATCCTTGTGTACTAATCCTTCTTTTATGCCCAAGGTAGTGAATGAGTTGTCTCCATCTATTCATTTGCCCACTTTTTCCCTTCTCCAAAATCTGCTAGTGACAAGGTGCTGCACACATTTTATGTGCATAGAAAATTCAGATTGTATTTGGATAAGACTAATAGGAAATCTGATCAGTTCTTGGTTTCCTTTCATCCCAGGTCCTTGGGTTTATCTGTATCCAAGCAGACAATTTCCTCTTTGATTTCAAAAGCCATTTCTTTTTATTATTCTTTTCATGGTAAGAGCCTTCTTTTTTCTGCTAAGGCTCATTCTACTAGAGCTGTGACTTCTGCTGCTTTTTGCAAGAGTTTGGATACTATTTAAACAGCTACCTGGACTTCTGTGCATACATTTACTAAGCACTACAAGTTGGATGAAATCCCTACAGCTACGGCTGATTTTGCTAGGGCCCATCCTTCATGGCTTCCTAGAGAGCTCTGCTGGTCCTTCCTCCTCCCAAGTTTCTTCTTGAGTTTTGGCACTCTCCCTAATGTTAAGAATACTGCAACAGTGAAATGGAAGGACAGAGTATAGTTGTGTAAAATCTTGCCATAACAGTAGATGTCCTTTTCTTCACTGTTGCAGTATTCACTCCCTCCCTCCTCCCCGGTCCATTTCTCTTCTGGATGTACTGATTACCTCTTGTCGTTCCTTGGACTAGTGTTCCTACTGGGGCTTTCAGTTCTAAGGATGGTACATTTGGACATCACCTTTATGCCCTACACTATACAAGGAGCATACATGTGATGTACGGTGTACCTTAAAGCAACTTAAAGCTTTGGTATACAGTCTAGATTTCAGGCTGCCCTAGGTAGGGGATACTTAATATTAAGAACACTGCAACAATGTAGAGAAGGACATCTACTATTATGGTAAGATTTTACACAACTGTAATTTCTTCTAGTCAACTCATACTTTTTTCTCTTTCACTCTCAAGCATTTTCCAATGAAACATTAGAAAAGGGTTCAATGGTACAGTCTCTCTCTCTCTCTGTGGTCTTTATTACCAGAAGAACAAGAAGCAGAATCTCGTGTTTCACAACATTTTGTTGGACAAACGTTTGTATTTCCTCCTTAGCATGTTTTGCATGTAAAATGATTTTATCCATCCAGGAAAGAATATTCTGAAGATAGTTGGGTACAGCAGTTTGAATCTCGCACTTGCTTAACACTCCTTGATTAGTGAAATAAATGCACTCTTCTGCATGGTGTATACCAAGCATTTTCCACAAACACTCCGTTGCCCACTTTTAGTAATTTATTCTGACAAAACTGTGGCATAACGACAAACTCCTGCTGCTGCTAGGATTGCATGTATATTATTAAAGGTCTAGGTTGCCTTCTCATGGCCAGGTTTAAAGCATACACATGATGTGCCCTTTCAATTAACAACTCCTGCTGTGGAATACCAGTCCAGTGGCTTATTTGTCCTTTCATAAAATTAATAGTGTTTTCCTTCCAACTTCTATGGTACAGCAGACAATCTGTTTTTCCCTGTGTGCTCTCGCCTATAAATGTGTTGCTTTTTGAAACATTTCTTCTTGAGCAGTCTCATATTCAGACAACCTTTCATTTTGTGCAGTTATATCACCTCATCTGAATATCTGCTTAAAGAGGCTTCCATTTTTTATAATCTTGGTTATTTGATATACTCCATCAGTCTTTTGTTTATCATTTCTGTGTATATTTCACTTATTTTCTTTTTTCTCTAAGTTACTGGAAGTCATGTCTTACACCAAAGCTGGAACTTGCACTGCTTTTTGCTGAACAGCTGCAGAAATCTTCCAAGTCAGTGTTTTTCCTCACCTTTTGTGATTGATTTTCTTTCAGATTTGTAGATCAATCTGTGTGTATATACCTTTAAGAAACTATCCAAGGGCTTACACAAGTGTATAAATACTGAGTACATGCAAGCTAGACTGCCATTTTGTAGTAAGCCGTTGAGATTTAAGTATGTATATAAGGTCTGTCTGTTAATCTGTCTGTTAATCAGTCTGTTTATATTTTAGGATGCTGCTACCCACCCTGTGTTTCTATGCATTAAAAATACCCCACCTGCTTGGCATCTATGTTAAGGAGGGACAAGCGGCATGTCTAAGAGGACATGATGTCCAAAAAAAAAAAAGATGACTTGAGCCAAGATGGAATCCAAATTCTTCAGTTTAAGTCCAAGAGGCACCCAGTTGGAACTGGAGGAATATAAAGGAGTGAATTATCCCTACAATGTGCACACTTACTTTATCTCTATTAACTGAATATGTTAGACCCATAGACAGTCCCTATTGAATGATGTAATAAAAAAACACTCTCATTTTAGTAATATAGCACCAGCTATCATATTTGATAAAGCTATTGCTGGAGCGTATGACATTATTTTTTTTTTTGAACATCGTTTAACTATCCTAAAGAAGAAGAAATTGGATCAGGATTTCCATGATTTTGCCAATGGAAATATCTTCACATGGCTACATTCTAATAATTTATCTGCAACATCCTCTGAATATTTAAAGGATCTTCTACTGTGCCACCAACAGATAATGATGACTAATACAAATACAGCTGTCTCTGCTTCAATTAATTTTTCTGCTAGTAGTCATACAGAACCTCCAATCATTAGAAGGAAAGAACCACACACACCTCTAACACACAACAGGTTTTTTTCCTCTCCCCATTTGCAAGATAGTATCTACCAGGAAGAATAATTCTGAGAGTTGGGGGAGAAAGACAAAGACTACCATCAGTGAAGCAAAGCTCCATTTGGGACATCAAGTGAAGGTGGAAGCCACAACAAAGCCAAGTTCATTGATTTTTAATTTGTCTAAGAAGGAATTGAGTGAGCATCAGATATCATTATTGGAGTGAGGATCATCTTTTATTCCAGCCTCAGCAACAGACTATGTAACCACTATACTCGACATTAAGGCCTCTGCATGGAATGCTATGTTAAAATATTTAAAAATGAATCCATAGACAATAGTTTAAAAAAAAAAAAAAAACAGCACATATGCCTGAACTTATTCCAGCTCTTGAAAATGTTTGTAATGTATGCGAATCTGATTTATTGAATATGAACAATTCACAGTACAAAGGTAAGATTTTATAATCTCAATAGAGACAAACAGCTAGCATTGTGTGAGTTACAAGATGATAAAAAGTACAGTTGTGTACACTCACTATAAATGTAGATGTTCCCTATGAGTGTGTTCACTGCTGCAATCCTAACCATTGGGTTATCCCATCCTGTGGTAGCCATCAGTCGGTCTGAATACCAGAGTCAAGGTTTTCTGTGTCAGCTGCTGTCTCTTACTGGCTGATGTCAGGTCATCCATGCTACAAAGGAGAGCAGGCAATGCCATTACCTCATTTTTTCTTGCCTCAACCAACCAAAGTCCAATTTTAATAATTAGTAGTAGTCCTGGGGTCAGAGACCCCCATAGAAATATGTCTCTCGCTAAGGAAAGCAGATATCAGGGGAAGGAGGGAGGGAAAGCATGACTGCAGCAGGGAACACACTCTAACATCTACATTTATGGTGATGTACACAACTGTACTATGTTCTTTGCGTTTCACTGCTGCAGTCCTAACCATTGGGAAGATTCCCAAAGCTGAGGAGAAGGGTGGAAGGTTAACAGAAACTTAAGATTGGGTGAGCATGCCCTGCAGAATTGCAGAGGCAAACCCAGCCCTAGCTTTTGAGAATACGTTCAGATGGTAATGTTTGGTGAAGATGTGGACTGAAGTCCATGTGGCAGCTTCCATAATGTCCTTGGTGGGTACCCCTCTAAAGAATGCTGTGGAAGTAGAGGTTGCCCTAGTGGAATGGGTTCTGATGGCGCTAGGGAGTGGTTTTCAATGGAAGGAGTAGCAAAACTGGATGCAGTGTACTATCCATTTTGAAATGGTCTGTTTGGATATTGGTTTCCCCTGTGCCCCTGTTTTAAAGCTGACCAAGAGCTGGTCAGTTTTCCTGAATGTCTTTGTATGATCCAGATAAAATCGGAGTTGCCTGTGCACGTCCATAGAATGCAGTATCCTTTTCCCCTTGTTCTGAGGGTTAGGGAATAAGGTGGGCAGGTGGATGGCCTGGTTGAGGAAAACATCCAAAACCACCTTTGGCATGGAGGAGGGATTGGTTCTCAGGGAGACCCAGTCTGCATGGAGGTTGATAAATGGCTCAATGGCCATTAAGGCTTGAAGCTCTGACATTCTCCTGGCTGAAGCAATAGCCAGGAGAAAGGCAGTCTTTCAAGAGAGGTACTTTAGTTCTGAGGATGCTGCAGGCTCAAAGGGAGGCAGAGTAATCTTTTCTAAAACATAGTTCAGGTCCCAGGCTGGGGTGGGGTGTCTTCTGGGAGGCCTGATATTAGAGGCTCCTCTAAGGAATTGTTTGATAAGAGGGTGGGAGAACAATGGCTGTTCTGTATCAAAGAGTGCCGAGATGGCAGAGGCATGGCTCTTTATGGAGGAGAAGGAGAGACCCTTAAGAAGCTCAGCAAGATAATCTAGAATAAGAGGAATGGAGGGCAGATGTATGTCTGCCCCCTTCGTCTGGCTCCAGGAACAGAATCTTTTCCATTTTCCAGCATAAGATTTTCTGGTGCTGGGCCTTCTGGGTTCTGTGATGTCAATGACTTGCTTAGCATAGATTCCTTGTTGGTTTTGGTAGAATAAGCCATGCTGAGAGCTTGAGTGTCTGAATGTCTGGGTGCAGCATTATTCCCCCCCTCAGGACAGCAGGTGAGGCATCTGTACTTGGTGATTTAAATGAGAGGCAAAGAGGTCCACCTGGGGGGGGGGTAATTTGCAGAAAAAGACTCTGTAGATTTGCCATTCATATGGGTCCAGCAGGTTTCTGCTTAGGTGGTCTGCCAGGGTGTTGTTGATGCCCGGTAGGTATTTATGCTAGAAAATGTAGTCCCCATGGATGAGGCTGCTAGCCACAAGTTCATGGTTAGTCTGCACAGGGGATAAGATTGAGTCCCTCCCTGTTTGCCGATGCACCACATAACTGTGGTGTTGTCCATTTTTATGAGAAAAACCAGTTATTTGAAGTAGGGTTTGAAGGATACCAGAGCATTTTGAACTGCTATCATTTCCTTTTGGTGGATGTGCAAGGGTAGTATTTGTGCATCCCAGAGACCTTGGGCGAATCTGCCTTCTAGATGGGCAATCCAGGCTATGTCCGAAGCATCTGTAGTTAAGGTCTGGTCTGATGGACTGAGGATGAATGGAAGTCCCTTGTTCAGAGCACAGGCCTGGGCCCACCGCAGGAACTTGGATCTTATGCAAGGGATCACAGGGAGAGAGGTATCAAGAGGTTGTGAATGTTGACACCATAGGTTCTTTAGGTACCACTGAATTTTCCTCATGTGTAGTCTGGCCAGATGTACCAGGAAGATATATGAGGCCATGCACCCTAGAGCTTGTAGGAACTTCTTGGCAGAAAGCTGGGTTTGGGAGGCCAGAGTAGTGAAGTATTTTGGTAGGAAACTTTGTTTTTCTGGGGACAGAAAGACCATTTGCTGTTCTGTGCCCAGCAAGGCTCCCAGAAATACGATTTTCCTGGTAGATGTCTGTTTTGATTTCCTTTCATTGATAGTGCACCCGAGAGAGGCAAGTAGGCTTTTTACAAATGAGAGGTGCTACAGGAGCAGTTCCTTGCAGTCTGCCTGGATTAGACAGTCGTCCAGGTAAGGTTAAATCTGTACATTTGTTTGCCTGCAAAAGGCAATGGCAGGAGCTAGACATTTGGTGAATACCCTGGGAGCAGTAGATAAGCCAAAGGGGAAAGCAGAGAATTGAAAGTGTAGTGATTCTGCTCTGAAGCACAGGAATTTTCTGCATGATTCCCTTATTAGGATGTGCAGGTAAGCATCCTTTTGGTTTAAGGTGACCATCCAAGCTTTGTTTGGCAGCATTGGTAAAAGCTGTTGTAAGGTAAGCATTTTGAATTTTGGGATTACCAGGAAGGTATTGAGAAAGGAAAGGTCCAGGATGGGACGCCAAGTCACCTCTTTCCTGGGAACAAGGAATAGTTTGGAGTAGAATCCTTTTGCAACTTGTTCTACAGGTAAAGGTTCTACTGCCCCTTGGAATATTAGGTTTTGCACTTGTTTTAGTGCGTCTGCCCACTGGTTTGGAGGCAGGTCTGGGTACCCTCCTGGAGGTGGTAGTTCTTGGAAATTGAATTTGTACCCCTGAGCAATGATTTTTAAGACCCATTGGGGGTGGGAGGTTGGCATAATGGTTAAGGTGTTTACCTTAGAAACATAAGGTGCAGGGTTTGATTCTCACATGGGGTAATTGGCTAGGCTGAAAATGGCCCACAAGGGCAGTTAGCCTAGTACTAATCTATGAACCTATTGATCTTTTGTTATAGAGTTCCAATTTTCTCTGCATAGAGATACCCTTCCTCCTAGCTTTTGCTGTGGTGGAGGCAGGCAGAGATGGGAAAGCTAGTCATTGAAAGTTTTTTTTCCCATACAGGGTTGCTTTTGAACTCCCTACTCTAGTGTTTGAGGGAGGCCACTGTTTTGTTCTTTGCTGGCCCTGAGTTTTAGTCCTGGTGGGTCTGTCGCTATGGGTTTTGCCTTGTGCCTGCCTGTTTGGTGCAGGAAAGGACCAGTGTTGAGAGGGAAAATTTCTTCTGAAACTAAGAGGTTGTACTTGAAGAAAATTGCATCAATTTTGCTTTGTCTTCCATCTTTTTTTAAGTACTTCTTCAGTTTTCTGTCCGAGTAAGTGGTCTTTGTCAAGAGGTGCATCCATGATTTTAGCTTTGACATGATCAGGGAGAGGTTGTTCCTTCAGCCATGCAGGTCTTCTTATAATAGATCCTGTCACTACTGCCTTGCTAGAAGCTTCTAGGGCGTCAAATCCACAGTGCAAGGAGTGTTTTGCCACCTGAGATGAAGAGTGCAGTAATTCTGCTCTCTCTTTATTGTTGGCAAAATCTGGAAAAGCAGAGATTTTCTGTTTCAAAAGTTCCAAAGTATGCTGTTGATATTTTAACATATGGAACTGACAGTTGCGAGCCCTTACAGTTAAGGTTGCAGAGGTATATACTTTTTTACCCAATCTGTCCAGGGCCCTGGATTCTTTGTCTGCGGGAGTAGGATTCTTTGCAGAGGTAGCCTTAACTCCCTTAGGTCCCAGAGTAATCACCTCTGGATCTGCTACAGGATTTCTGTAGAGGAATTTATGAGAGTCATGTACCCTGTAGTATCTGTCAATTTTTCTGACAGCAGGTGGAAGGGTGTCAGGGGTAAGGGTGGATTCTTGGTAAACATCTACCACCTCCAACATGGGTGGGATGGCCAGAGACCTTTGCTGGGGTAGGTCCAGAAACTTGTGTTTCAACTTAGATTGAGGGAAATCCATTGATTCCCATTGGAAGTGTTCCCTGAGGGTGTGGAGGGATTCCCCAAAGGAAAAGTCCTCCGGAGATGATGCAGAAGGAACAGATTCTTCTGCATCAGTGTCTTCATAGGCAGTAAGAGGATTTTCCTCTTCAAAAACAGAGGAGTCAGATCCCTCTGAGTCTAAATCAGATCGGATGTCTGGAGAAGGTTTCCTCCTTCTTCTGGCTGGTGTGGCCTGATTAGCCCAGATGAAAGTGATGAGATCCTCCACCATTTTAAGCATTCTAGTTTGAGGAGGGCGAGGAGTAGTGGAATGGAGACTTTTTGCTGTTTTTCTAGAATTAGCTCTAAGTCTGGCCTGAAAAGTATCCCTCAGTGCTGTCGGTGTGTTAATCAGAAGAGAGGGCGAAGGCCTTGAAGTGAAATCTGAAGTGCGAGTGGTATCCTTGGAAGCCTGTGCCTGCGTAGTGGCTCCTGACCCAACCGAGGCAGAGACAGCCAAAGGCTTGTTAGACGAAGCAGTTTTCTGCGACATACAGAACTCCATAAGGTTCTCAGTAGAGACCTGTGAAGTAATCGAGTTGGGCATCAGGGGCTGCAAAAGCACCTCACTGAATTCCGAAGAACTGATGACCCATTTAGCAGTGGTATCATCGGAAGGCTTGTCCTTATGCGTTCTGTCACTGTCCTTATCTTTATGTTTTTTCAAAAGATCTGCTGTTTGGTGACTTGACGGATGTCATGTTAAATCGGTAATCTGAGACAGAAGACGAAAATAACTGGCTAGAAAGCTCTACGATGAATAGTTCTAGTGTTAAAGAGGGCACAGAACCGACAGCGGGGTACATCGTGATCTGGGTCTAAGCAAGTGACGCAGTAAGAATGGAAGTGTTGGTGTGGTATTTGCATTCCACAGGTGAGACAGTCATTGACTTTTTTGGACATCGGTTAGTGCAAGAAAAAGGAAGGATCTCCAACGGGGTACTTATTAGACGTTTTAAGCTGAAGTTCGAAATCTGGAAATGGCCGACCAGCACTGTTGCAAATCGCTTCTGCTATGGGCTCCACAGCAAGAAAGACTGGGGTAATGGCATCGCCTGCTCTCCTTTACAGCTCAGATGACCTGATGTCACCCAGCAAGCAACAGCAGCAGACGCACAAAATGTTGACTCTGGTATTCGGACTGAGGGCTACCACAGCATGGATAACCGAATGGTCAACACTGCAGCAGTGAAACACAAAGAGCATCATGTAGATTAAGCAACTTAGGGCTTGCAGATACTGGCTAAAACGTCATCTACCCTGTTAGAGCCTTTTTAGGCAATGTCAAAATGACAAAACTACCAACACAGCACAACAAAAACAGTGAAGCAACATGAAGGTGTTACTGCTCAATACTAGGAGTCTAAACATGAAACTCCATACCCTACAAGCTCTCATCACTCTGAAGAATATAGATATATGTACTGTTGCTGAGACTTTGTTTAAAGTCACAGAATGTACTCTGGTAGTGGAAGGCTACAGTGCCTTCCACACATTCAGAACAGCAGCAGCACAGACATGGTTAAAGCTGGAGGTGTTACAATCTACATTAACAACAAATACAACTCCATCCAAGTTGGTTAAAAGTACAGTTTTGTACCTACCATAAATGTAGATGTCCGAACAGGATAGCATCTGCAGTCCTTACAAATGGGTTGTCCTGTCAGGCAGCCCTTCGGTCGGCCGGATTCCAAAGTCTGGGTCTGGCCTCGGCTGGTGTCGCACTTCACCCGACGTCATCACTGCTGGTCTTCGGGTATAAAGGCATCAGCCGACGCCATTTTCCTCAGTGTTTCTTGCCCCAGATGCCAGTTGCCCTCTTGGAAAGCTAAATTTTTGGATAAATGCCAATGTTTCCAAAAAGTAGAAGGCAAACACAAAAAATAGTCATGTATGTACATATATACAAACAAATACACCATAAGAAATCCCCCCCCAGCTAGCTATTAGGTGGGCAAATACCCTAGGAATACCACAGAGGGGAAGGAGGGTGGGTAATCCTGACTGCAGATGCTATCCTGTTCGGACATCTACATTTATGGTAGGTACAAAACTGTACTATGTCCTTCAAGGATGCATCTGCAGTCCTTACAAATGGGTAGAATACCATAGCCAAACTAGGGAAGGAGGAAGAAGAAATTATGGTGTAGTTAGGATCCCTTGCAAAACAGCAGTGGCAAACCCTGCTCGGGATCTAGAGTATAGAGGTAAGTTATAATGCTTGGCAAATGTATGCACGGAGGTCCAAGTAGCAGCCTCTATAATGTCCTTGGTAGCCACTCCTCCTAAGAAAGCTGTGGTAGTGGCTGTAGCCCTTGTAGAATGAGGCCTTATGTTCTGTGGAATTTGCTTTCCATGGTAGGAGTAACAGAATCTTATGCAATTTCCTATCCACTTGGAGATTGTCTGTTTTGAAATTGCTTTTCCTTCCTTCCTGTTGCATATGCTACTAGAAGCTGGTCAGTTTTTCTATTGCCCTTGGTTCTGTCCAGGTAGTAGCGCAACTGTCTATGTACATCCAAGGTATGCAGCAGTCTTTCCCCCCTGTTCTGTGGATTGGGAAAGAAGGTAGGTAGGTGGATTGCCTGGTTTAGAGACACTCTGGATACCACCTTAGGCATAAATGTAGGATTAGTTCTCATGGACACTATCTTGATGGAAGATTAGGAAGGGTTGTACTGCCATTAAAGCCTGTAGTTCCGAAACCCTTCTTGCTGAAGTAATTGCCAGCAGGAAAGCAGTTTTCCAGGATAGGTGTTGTAGATCTGCTGTTGCTGCTGGTTCGAATGGAGGGAGTGTCAATTTTTCTAGCACAAAGTTCAAGTCCCATGCTGGTAATGGTGGTTTCCTTGGAGGTTTTACATTCTTGATTCCCCTCAGAAACTGCCTGGGGGATCAAAGCTGTATTCTGCAGAAATAGCTGATGCATGTATCTTGATGGAGGAATAGGACAGGCCTGTATGGAGAAGCTCTGCCAAATACTCCAGGATGTTGGCAATATCTACCTTTGACACATCTTTCCCTCTTTCAGAACTCCAAATGACAAACCTTTTCCATTTTCCTGCATAGTTCCTTCTTGTTGAAGGTCTGCGGGCCTCAAGGATAATGTCTTTAACCCTTTGGGATAAATCTGGGTTAGTTGCTCTTATGTAATGTTCCAGGCAGCCAGTTGCAGAGTTTTCAGGTTTGGATGCAATATGTTGTAGTTGCTCTGAGTTAACATCTAAGGAATCAGGGGTAGTGTCCACGTTTCCCCCCGAGACATGCTCCTCAGTAATGGATACCAATGTTGTCTTGGCCAATTTGGAGCTATCAGAATTATCCTTGGTCGTTCCTCTTTGATTTTCAGTAGTACCTTGTGCATCAAAGGAAGAGGTGGAAATGCATATGCTGTCAGGCCTTTCCAACTGAAGGATAGAGAGTCCATCTTCCAAGCAAGTGGGTGGTATGTCCTTGTGCAGAATTTCTTGAGCTGGTGATTGAGTGGGGATGCGAATAGGTCTATGTGTGGCATTCCCCATTTCTTTGTGATGGCCTTGAAGATGTCCGGGTGTAGCATCCACTCGTGAGCATCCGAGGTAGTTCTGCTTAACAAGTCTGCTAGGATGTTTTCTTTTCCCGGTACAAATATTGCCTGTAACTGAATGTTGTAACTCAGAGCCATATTCCATAGGTCCAGAGCCATTCGGCATAGGGGGTATGAATGAGTGCCTCCCTGTTTGTTGATGTACCACATGACTGTGGTGTTGTCTGTCCTTATCAGCAATTGGCCTTCTTTGAGGAATGGTCTGAAATTCTGGATTGCTAGTTTTACTGCCAGAATTTCTTTTTGATTTATGTGCAGGTGCAGCTGATCTGGAGTCCATAAGCCTTGAATGCACTTGTCCAGAATGTGGGCCCCCCAACCGAGGTCTGAGGCGTCCGTTGTGATGGTCTGGCTTGGTTGAATGCTGTGGAAGGACAAACCTGGGTTTGACCGGCATGCCTGAGCCCACCATAGGAACTCTTGTTTCAGGCATGGGATTAGTGGTAGTTCGGTTTCTAAGCTGTGTCTGTGTTGAGACCATAGATTCTTTAGATACCACTGTAGTTTTCTCATATGCAGTCTGGCATGGGGAACCAGGATTATGCAGGATGCCATGAAGCCCAAGGCCTGCAGTACTTTTCTTGCTGTTAGTTTGTTCTGCTTTGTTAATGCCAAGAAGTAAAGGGGAAGTTGTTCTTGTTTTTCTGCAGTTAGGGATGCCATCTGTTTTACTGTGTCCAATTCTGCACCCAAGAATGTTCTTGTTTGGGATGGTATCAGTCTTGACTTTTTTAAGTTGACTGTGTATCCCAGGGCTTGTAGTAAGCAAATGACTCTTTGTAAGTCTTGTGTCAGCTTGTTTTGGTTGTCCGCTTGTATCAGGCAGTCGTCCAGGTATGGATAAATTTGGATTCCCTGAAGTCTGCAGTGAGCGATTACTGATGCCAGGCATTTCGTGAACACTCTGGGCGCAGTAGATAAGCCAAAGGGCAATGCTGAGAATTGATAATGCTCTGATCCTGCAAGAAATCTGAGGTATCTTCTGCAATTTGGTCGTATGGGGACGTGCAGGTATGCCTCCTTGAGATCTAGAGTTACCAGCCAATACTCCTTGCCCAGCATGGGAAGAAGTTGCTGTAGGGTCAGCATTTTGAATTTTGGAACAATGATGAATGTGTTTAAAGCGGACAGGTCGAGAATAGGTCTCCAACTTTTCTCTTTTCTTGGTACTAGGAAGAGTCTGGAGTAGAATCCTTGCCCTGTTCTGTAGGTACCCTTTCCACAGCTCTCATCTTTGTTAATTGAGCTATTTGTTTTGAGCTTCTGTCTTTTGATTTGGTGGTAGGTTTGGCATTCCTCCTTTTACTGGTAAAGTGTGGAAATGAAACCTGTAGCCTTGGTCTATAGTCTGCAAAATCCACTTGTCTCTTGTGATATAGTGCCAGTTTTTTGAAAATAAGGCTAACTTTCCGCCTAAGGGTGCTGCTATTTGTTCCCTGGTAGGCGGTGTCAGAGCCAAGTCACTGTGATTGTCCTGTTGCAGTGGTAGTGGTTGTATCTGTGCCTCGTTGGTTATTGCCTTGCCACTGGCGTCCCCTGTAGGCACCTCCTCTGGATTGATTTCTGCCTCTTGAACGCCTATTCCTGCCTCTCTGAGTTTTAGGAGAGTCTGGAAAGGACCAATTTTTGGAAGGCCAGTTCCTGCTAAACCTTGGGGGCTGAACCTGTAAGAAATCTTTGACTGTTTGTACAGATTTTGCCTTCTCTTCCATTTTCTTTATTACCTGTTGGGCAGGAGAACCAAATAGACTGACCTTATCCATAGGAGCATCTAATAGCTTTGCTTTAACATGATCCAGCAAGACCTGTTCTTTCAACCATGCATGCCTTCTTATAACTGTGCCAGTCATGGCTGATCTAAATGAAGCCTCCAGTGCATCATAGCCACATTTTAAAGAATGGTTACTAACCTGCTGAATGTTATTCACCATTTCTAGAACATATTTCTTATCTAAGGTATCATCAGAGGACAGTTTCTTAGTTAATTGATCTAGCATAAACTCTTGGTATTGGATCATATGAAACTGACAGTTCAAAGCTCTAGCAGAGAGAGTAGCAGAGGTATATACTTTTTTACCCCATCTCTCTAAGGACCTGGATTCCCTTTCAGAAGGGAGAGGGTTTTTCGCTGAGGTTGAAGCTACTGCCTTAGGCCCCTGGGAAATAGTCTCAGGATCTGCAAAAGGAGCCTTATATAAGTGGTGATGAGTGTCCGGGACCCTGTAAAACCTATCGGGTTTAGCAGGGGCAGGAGGTAAAGTGTCAGGAGCAGTGCAAGCATCATTGAATGCATCATCCACAACAGGAAGAACTGGAGGTATAGCTAAAGGCCTGTGTTGCGGTAAGTGTAAAAAGGTCCTAAGCCTTTTTCTAGAGTCTGAGAAATCTTGTCCCTGCCATTGGAATTGCTCTCTCATGGCATGTAAGGTTTCCCCAAAAGAAAATTCCTCTGGTGGAGAGGCAGAAGGAATCGATTCTTCAGCATCGGAATCTTCATAAGTAGAAAGAGGAGCCTCTGGATGGTCTGTATCATCAGAAGAGTCATCTGAGGACACTGGCTCAGGGGGCTCTGCTCTAGGCCTCTTTTCTGGGGGTTGAGAGGCCCTGTCTGGGTGAGATTGGGATCCCCTTATTAAAGTGTCCGATAAATCTTGAGAAACCACAGTAGTAGGCAAAACTTCAGAGGCCGATTCAACTAGGGTAGAAGGGGCCTCGGTAGTAGTCATGATTGACCCGTTTGCTCGGTTTCGGCCGAAACCGAGACACTCGCGGTTTGCTTAACTGTGGTTTCGGCCGAAACCGCGAGTGTCGGTCCTTTTCTTTGCGTTTCTTAACAATTTGAGTAGTCGGAGGATCCGACGGCATAATGTACGCAAAATCTGAGCCGAAAAACTGTTCAGCAAACTCGGACCGACGCCTAAGCGTTCGTCGGTTGAAGGAAGCACAGGCTAAACAAGCTGCTACGTCATGGTCTGGGCCTAAACAAGGTAAGCAGTAAGAGTGGAAATCTTTATGAGGTATTTGTTTCCCACAAGTTAAACAGTTATTCACTTTTTCTGATATCGGCTGAGGCAAGAAAGAGTCCCCAACAGGGTACTTAGCTTTATACAAGTCTTCGAAGTAGTATTCGGTAGTAGTAATCTCTGGATCTGACCGACCGGCACTTGCGAACAGCTTCTGCTTCAGGCGGCACGCAAGACTGAGGAAAATGGCGTCGGCTGATGCCTTTATACCCGAAGACCAGCAGTGATGACGTCGGGTGAAGTGCGACACCAGCCGAGGCCAGACCCAGACTTTGGAATCCGGCCGACCGAAGGGCTGCCTGACGACAGGACAACCCATTTGTAAGGACTGCAGATGCATCCTTGAAGGACATCAGGATGAGGCCCTGGAGTTAATCCACATTTAAGTCTCCATAGACAAGGTTCCTTGCCATGTCCAGGCCAACTACAGGTCACCCTGTGTGACTTATAATTGTCACATCTCTTAACTACACCTACTAGAGGCACCAACCATCCAACCAACTACCTTACTTATGGCTCTAACACACAGGCACCAAGTTTCCTGCACTTTACCAGTACAAACACCATGGACCAGATAGTGCGCACTCCAACCAGACTACCAAACATATTACCAACACAGAAGAGCATTGCACCCCTCCCTCATGTCACTTCCTCATTGGTAAGGTTGGACCACAAAGCTGTCTCTCTCAAAATAAAAATTAACCCAGAAAACCCAACTAAACATATAACAGTTAGGAACTATTCTAAAACAAAAGTACAGTTGTGTACACTTACCATAAATGTAGATGTTCGAGTGTATTCACTGTTGCAGTCATTACATTTGGGTTATCTGCCTGCAGGTAGCACTAAGCCGGCCTGAATACCAGAGTCTTGGATCCCTGCATCGGATGCTGTCTCTTCTTCCATGACGTCAGGGGTATAAAACATGCAGCCAACACCATTACATCAGTTTTTCTTGCCCCAAATGTCAGGTGCCCCCATAATGGGAAGCAATTATATGTTATGTTAAACCTCCATCAAAAAGCAAATACACCAGAAAGCTTAAATACACCAAACAAGAAGGAAAGATAGAGCCAAGAGAAGTCAGGGGGCTGGAGGGAGGATAACCAGGACTGCAACAGTGAATACACTCTAACATCTACATTTATGGTAAGTGTACACAACTGTACTATGTTCTTCATGTTTCACTGTTGCAGTCATTACATTTGGGTTGATTCCCACAGCTAAGGAAGGGAGGAGGAAGTTAAAGAGCATTAGGACCAGCTATTAAGCCCTGCAAGACTGCAGTGACAAAACCAGCTCTGGATTTAGAAATAGGCATGTGGTAATGCTTGGTGAAGGTATGTACAGAGCTCCAGGTAGAAGCTTCTAGGATGTCCCTGGTAGGGACACCTCAGAGAAAGGCTGTAGAGATAGATGCAGCTCTGGTGGAGTGTGATCTTATCCCCCTGTTGGGTAGGTTTTCCATGGTGCTTATAGCAGAAATGGATGCAATGGGCTATCCACTTAGAAATGGTTTGCTTTGAAATGACCTTCCCCTCTGCCACTGCAGCAAATCCAACTAGCAGCTGTTCAGATTTTCTGATAGATTTTATTTGGACAGGACTAAGCCTATGCTGCCTGTGCACGTCCAAAGAGTGCATTACTTGCTCTCCTTTGTTTTGTGGATTCGGGGAAAAAAGTAGGCAAATGAATGGACTGATTAAGGACCACACTAGACACCACCTTGGGCATAAAGGAAGGATTGGTCCTGAGGGACACCCTGTCTGCATGGAAGATGATGAAGGGCTCCACTGCCATGAGGACCTGTAATTCAGACACTCTTCTTGCTGAAGTAATGGCTAGAAGGAAAGTTGTTTTCCAGGAAAGGAATTTCAACTCTGCAGTTGCAGCTGGCTCAAAAGGAGGGAGAGGGAGCTTTTCCAATACAAAGTTAAAGTCCCAGGCTGGAGTAGGGGGTCTCCTGGGGGGTCTTAAATGTTTGGCCCCTCTGAGGAATTGCTTTAGCAGGGGGTGAGAGAAGAGGGGTGGTTCAGTATTATAATGCGCTGAAATGGCAGAACTATGAATTTTAATTGACAAGAAGGAAAGGCCCTTGTGGAGCATTTCTGTTAAATACTGAAGAATATGTGGTAAACTGGGCATTATGCCCATCCCCTTATACTGTGTTCCTGAAACCAGACTATTTTCCACTTTTCAGCATAAGATTTTCTAGTACTAGGCCTCCTTGCCTCCAGAATGACACCTAGCACCTGCTTACTGAGGGATGCTATTGGAGAGATCAAGGAATTAGCCAGGCTGCAAGGTTCAGGGTTTGGAGCTGAGGGTGCAGAATCTGGCCCTCCTGCTGGGACAGCGGGGAAGGGGTCTGAGGCAGGTGCCATGGTTCCAGCAGAGTTATACTGCGCAAGAGGGGGTTACCAGTGCTGGCGTGGCAAGTCTGGTACAATCAGTATTGTCCTTGGTTTGTCCTGTTTGATCTTTAGCAGAACCTTCGAGAGGAGAGGCAGAGGGGGAAAGGCATAAACTGAGAGGCTTTCCCAGGTAAAGGACAGAACATCCACTTTCCAAGTTTGACTGTGGAAAGTCCTTGTGCATAATTTGTCTAATTGGTAGTTCTGAGGGGAGGCAAACAGGTCTATCTCTGGATTTCCCCATTGGTTTCTCAAGAGGTTGAATATTTTTAGTTCCAGTTTCCACTCGTGTGGGTCCATGAGATTTCTGCTTAGGTCATCTGCCAGTGAATTTAGCTTGTCTGGCAGGAATTGAGCTTGTAGGTGCACTTGGTAGCTCAAGGCTGTGTTCCACAGAGCCATGGCTAGTCTTCAGAGAGGGTATGAGTGGGTTCCCCCCTGCTTGGATATGTACCACATAACTGTGGTATTGTCTGTCTTTACCAATAATTGCCCTAGAAGAATGTGGTCCTTGAAGGTTGTCAGGGAATTCTGTACAGCTAACATTTCTTTATGGTTGATATGCAGGTGAATTTATCTCAGGTTCTATTTGCCCTGAATGCACCGCCCTGCCAAGTGAGCCCCCCATGCATAGTCTGATGCATCTGTTAGAGTTTGGGCGGCAGAGGATAGAGTGAAAGGGAGCCCCTTGTTGTGGTAGCAGACCTCTGCCCACCAAAGGAGCTCTGTCTTTATACAAGGAATGATAGGAATCACTGATTCCAGGTCCTGAGAATGTTGACATTATAGGCTTTTTAGGTATTGTTGTAGTTTCTTATGTATGTCTTGCATATGGAATTAGTAGAATGCAAGAAGGCCATGAACTCCAAAGCTTGCAAGATTTTCCTTGCAGATAGCTGGGTCTTTGTGGCCAGTAGCTTGAAGTAAGTTGTCAAATAAACTTGTTTCTCTGGAGTGAGGAAAGCCATCTGGGAAGTTGTATTCAAGCTTGCTCCCAGGAATACAATTTCTTGGCAGGGTACTAGATGAGATTTCTTTTCGTTTATGGTGTACCCTAGTGAGTTTAGAAGTTTCTTTATGAATGCCAGATGTTTTAAAAGCATTTCCTGGCTTTCTGCCTGAATCAGACAATTGTCCAAGTATGGGTATATTTGAATATTTCTCTGCCTGCAAAATGCAATGGCTGGAGCTGGACACTTTATGAATACCCTGAGTGCAGTAGATAAGCCAAAGGGAAGTGCAGAGAAAGTACAGTCGTGTACACTTACCATAGATGTAGATGTTGGAGTGTAGTCACTGTTGCAGTCATTACATTTGGGTAATCTGCTTGCAGGTTGCCCTCACTCTGCCTGATTAACAAAATCTTGGGTCCTGCGTCGATTGCTGTCCCTTCTTCCATGACGTCAGGGGTATAAAACATGCAGCCGACACCATTACATCAGTTTTTCTTGCCCCAGACGTCAGATGCCCCCCTAATGGGGAGCAAATAAACATAAAAACACAAAAGGTATACCTCCAACAAAAAGCAAATACACCAAAAAGGCTTTTAAGCATAGTAAAAGGAAGTAGAGTTATAGTAAGAGAAAAACGGGGCTGGTGGGAGGGTAACCAGGACTGCAAAAGTGAATACACTAACATCTACATTTATGGTAAGTGTACACAACTGTACTATGTTCGTGTTTCACTGTTGCAGTCATTACATTTGGGTAGATTCCCAAAGCTATGGTTGGGAGGAGGAGTTTATATAGAATTAGGGCCAGCTATAAGGCCCTGCAAGACAGCAGTGGAAAAGCCAGCACCAGATTTAGAGAAAATTGGCAAATGATAATGCTTGGTGAAAGTATGTACAGAACTCCAGGTAGCAGTTTCTAGGATGTCCCTGGTAGGAACACCTCTGAGAAAGGCTGCAGAAGTAGATGCAGCCCTGGTGGAGTGAGATCTGATCTCCTGGGGGATAGGTTTTCCATGATGCTTATAGCAGAAATGAACGCAATGGCTTATCTATTTTGAAATAGCCTTCCCCTCTGCCCCTGCAGCAAATGCTACCAGCAGTTGTTCAGATTTTCTTTGAGGTTTAGTCCTGTCCAAGTAGAATCTAAGTTGTCTGTGCACATCCAAGGAATGCAGAATCCATTCCCCTTTATTCTGTGGATTGGGAAAGAAGGTTGGCAAATGAATGGACTGATTAAGAGCCACACTGGATACCACCTTGGGCATGAAGGATGGATTGGTCCTGAGTGACACCCTGTCCGCATGAAAGATTATGAAAGGCTCCACTGCCATAAGGGCCTGTAATTCAGATATCCTTCTAGCTGAAGTGATTGCTAAAAGGAAAGCTGTTTTTCAAGAAAGAAATTTTAAGTCTGCAGTAGCAGCTGGCTCGAAAGGAGGTAGAGTGAGTTTCTCCAATACAAAGTTAAGGTCCCAGGTGGGGGTTGGAGCTCTCCTGGGTGGTCTCAAATTTTTGGCCCCTTTGAGGTACTGCTTGAGCAGAGGATGAGAGAAGAGGGGAAGTTCTGTGTTATAATGAGCAGAAATGGTTGAGGCATGGATTTTAATGGAGCAGAAAAAAAGCCAGGCCCTTGTGCAGCATCTCAGTTAAGTATTGCAAAATCTGAGGTAAATCGGGCACTGCTGTGCTCATCCCTTGAGATTGGTTCCAGGCACAGAATCTTTTCCATTTTTCAGCATAAGATTTTCTAGTACTAGGCTTCCTTGCCTCTAAGATGACATCCATCACAGGTTTGCTAAGGGATGATAAGGGTGAGTTTAAGTAATTAGCCAGGATGCAAGATTCAATGTTGGAAGCTGAGGGTGCAAAATCTGGTTCTCCTGCTGCGACAGCAGGGAAGGGGTCTGAGGCAGGTGGCATGGAGATAACTGCGACACACTGTGCAGAAGGGGGTACCAGTGTTGGCACAGCCAGTCTGGAGCAATCAAAATCATCCATGGTTGGTCCTGTTTGACTTTTAGTAGAACTTGGGAGAGCAGAGGCAGCAGGGGGAAGGCGTTGACTGCATAGGTTTTTCCAGCTGAAGGACAGAGCATCCACTTTCCAGGCTTGTTTGTGGGGAGTCCTTATGCAAAACTTGTCCAATTGGTAGTTCTGGGGGAGGCAAATAGGTCTATGTCTGGGCTCCCCCATTCAACATGTTGAAAGTCCTTGGTTCCAGTTTCCACTCATGAGAGTCCATGAGGTTTCTGCTTAGTCCGTCTGCCAATGTATTTAATTTTCCTGTCAGGAATTGAGCTTGTAGGTGCACTTGGTAGCTCAAGGCTGTGTTCCACAATGCCATGGCTAGTCTGCAGAGGAGGTAGTAATGTGTCCCCCCCCCACTTCTTTATTTACCACATAACTGTGGTGTTCGTCTTTACCATTAATTGTCCTGGAAGAATGTAGTCCTTGAAGGCTGTCAGAGTATTCTGTACAGCTAACATTTCTTTTTGATTGATATGTAGGTGCATTTGACTTGGGTTCCATTTGCCCTGAATGCACTTCCCTGTCAGGTGAGCCCCACATGCATATTCTGATGCATCTGTTAGGGTTTGGGCAGCAGGGGGTAGTGTGAATGGTAGTCTCTTATTTTGGTGGCAGGCCTCTGCCCACCAGAGGAACTCTAGGCATAGGCAAGGTATGATAGGAATTATTGTTTCTAGGCTGTGAGAATGTTGACTCCATAGGCTTTTTAGATACCACTGTAGTTTCCTCATATGCAGTCTTGCATATAGAATTAGAAGAATACAGGAGGCCCTGAACCCCAAGGCTTGCAGTATTTGTCTTGTAGATAGCAGGGCTTTTGTGGCCACTTGTTTGAAGTAGGTTATCAAAATGAATTTGCTTTTCTGGCGTGAGGTAAGCCATCTGGGAAGTTGTACTCACGCTTGCTCCCAGGAATGTAATTTGTTGACAGGGTACCAGTTGTGATTTTTCATTTTTGGTGTACCACAGACAAGTCAGAACCCTTTTTACAAACACCAGATGATTCAAAAGTATGCCTTGGCTTTCTGCCTGAATTAGACAATCGTCCAGGTATGGGTATATTTGAATACTTCTTTGCCTGCAAAATGCAATAACTGGAGCCAGGCACTTTGTGAATACCCTGGGTGCAGTAGACAAGCCAAACGGCAGTGCAGAGAACTGATAGTGCGTGTAGCCTGCTTTGAAGCGTAGGTATCCCTGATTGGGATGTGCAGGTATGATTCTTTTAAATCTAGTGTTGCCAACCAGGCGTCTTTGCCTATCATAGGAAGTAATTGGTGAAGAGTCAGCATCTTGAATTTTGGAATCTGAAAGGTGTTTAGAGTAGACAGGTCCAGGATTGGATGCCATGATTTATCTTTTCTGGGCACCAGGAAAAGTCTGGAGTAGAAACCTTGTCCCTTTTCCTCTTCTGGTACCAGTTGAATAGCTCCCATGCTTAAGAGAGAGAACGTACTTGTTTTTGAGCCTCTGCCCACTGATTTGGGGGCAGGTCTGGCCACCCATTTGGTGTTGGCAACATGTGGAAATGAAATCTGTATCCCTGGGACACTATATTTAAAACCCATTTGTCCTGGGTTATGAGTTCCCAGTTCTTTGCATGAAGAGCAATCTTTTCCCCCAAAGGAGCAGTCAGAAGATAAGTGCTTGGAAATTTTAAAAGGAAGTCATTGAGACTCTTTACCATAGGGGGGGTGTCTTGTTATTCCCAGATTTGGAAGTGGAGGCCCCCCACAGCTTAGTTATGAAAGTCCCCTGGGACTGAAACCTGGGGGGTTTTGCTGTGCCTGGGTTTGGCTTGAAAGTACCTGGAAGGGGCTGGAAAGGACCAATTTTTAGTAGGCCAGTTTCTACTAAATCTAGGAGGCTGCACTTGTAAAAAAATCTTTAACAGTTTGCATAGATTTAGCTTTATCTTCCAAATTTTTAAGTTCTTCTTCAGCCTTGTTGCCAAACAGGCGGTCCTGATTTAAAGGAGCATCCAACAATTTAGCTTTAACATGATCAGGCAAAGATTGCTCCTTAAGCCAAGCATGCCTTCTAAGCACAGACTCAGTAACAGCAGCCGTGCAACAGGCCTCTAAAGAATCAAAACCACATTGCAAAGTATATTTTCCAACTTGTTCAGCAGAATGCATTAAATCATGCAAATCTTCATTTTCCACACAGTCAGGAATCAACTCTCAGAAGCCGGTGCCTGCACAGCGGCTCCAGACCCATCCAAGGTAGAGACATCCGCGAGGGTTCCATAGTTGAAGTATCTTGCGGCATACCAGACTCAGAATGGGTCTCAGTAGAGGCCTGCGAATCAGAAGTAGTGGGCTTCAGGGGCTGCGAAAGCACCTCACAGAGTACCAGCGAACTGGCTTAGAAGCATTGTCGTCAGTTTTGGACTTCAGTGGCCTGTCTCTGTCTTTAGCTTTGCATTTTTTTCGGAATCCCGGTAGTCGGATGGCGCAGCGGTTAACGTTGTCGCCTCACAGCAAGAGGTTCTCCGGTTCGATTCTCGGCTGGGGTGCCTTCTGTGTGGAGTTTGCATGTTCTCCCTGTGTTCGCGTGGGTTTCCTCCGGGTACTCCGGTTTCCTCCCACATTCCAAAGACATGCATTTGGAGCATTTCTCCCCGGGCCTCCGCTGAAAACAGGATCTGTGGAACCTAGTCGGACATTCCCGGTCAACAAATGTTAAATAAATAAATAAATAAAATAACTGACATTTCTGGATAATTAAACCGAGAACTGAAATATTTAGAGGCAAAAATATACAGACGGATAGTGCGCTGATTAAATAAAGCACAAAACCGACAGTAAGGTACGTCATGGTCAGGACCTAGGCAAGGAATACAGTATGAATGAAAATCTTTAGAAGGTATTTGCTTTCCACAAGTAATGCAATTATTAGTTTACTGACATTGGTAAGGAGCAAGAAAAAGTTTCCCCAACGGGGTACTTAGCTTTTAGTTGAAAACTTCAGTTCTAAAACTCGGAAACGAAAATTTCAGGAGTTGGCCGACCGGCACTTCTGAACTGCTTCTGCTTCGGGCACCGCATGGCAAGAAAGACTTGATGTAATGGCATCAGCTGCATGTTTTATACCCCTGACGACCTGATGTCATGGAAGAAGGGACAGCAACCAACGCAGGACCCAAGACTTTGTTAATCAGGCCGACTGAAGGCAACCTGCAAGCAGATTACTCAAATGCAACAGTGAAACACGAAGAACATCTGATTGTGCATGGAGCCTGCCCTGAAGCGTAGGTATTTCCTGCAAGATTCATAGGTTCATAGATTAGTAGGTATTTCCTGCAAGATTCCCTTATTGGAATGTGCAGGTAAGCTTCCTTTAAGTCTAAGGTTGCCATCCAGGCATCTTTGCCTAGCATAGGAAGCAGCTACTGAAGTGTTAGCATCTTGAATTTTGGATTACAAAAAGGGTTTAGAATATAGAGGTCCAGGATAGGGCACCAGGAGCTGTCTTTTCTAGGTACCAGGAAAAGTCTTTAATAAAATCCTTGTCCTTTTTTTTTTGCTGGGACAAGTTGAACAGCCTGGATACTTGGAGAGAGAACCTGCTGTTGAGCCTCTGCCCACTGATTTGGGGGTAAGTCTGGCCAACTGCTGGGGTTGGTAGGGTGTGGAAGTGGAATCTGTATCCTTGGGAAACTATATTCAAAACCCATTTGTACTGGGTAATGAGTTCCCAGATTTTTGCATGTAGGGCAAGCTTTCCTCCTAAGGGAGTAGGTAGCTTAGCAGGGCTTGGAAGGGTTAAGGTTAAGTCATTGTGCCATTTTCCGGTAAGGGGTGTCTTACTACTCCCTGCCTTGGAAGTGGGAGCCCCCCACTGCTTAGGCCTGTGCATAGCCTGAGACTATAACCTAGGTGGTCTTCTGTTCCAGGGTTTGGACTGAGAAGACCTGGAAGAGGCTGGAAAGGACCAATTCTTTGAAGGCCAATGCCTGGAGCCTGAGACTATAACCTAGGTGGTCTTCTGTTCCAGGGTTTGGACTGAGAAGACCTGGAAGAGGCTGGAAAGGACCAATTCTTTGAAGGCCAATGCCTACTAAATATGGGTGGCTGGACCTGCAGGAAATCTTTAACAGTTTGCATAGATTTAGCTTTTTCCTCCATCTTTCTGAGGACTTCTGCTTTGTTGCCAAACAGGCAGTCTTGGTTTAAGGGAGCACCCAGTAATTTAGCTTTAACATGATCTGGGAAGTTTTGATCCTTAAGCAAAGCATACCTTCTAAAGTACAGACCCATTGACAGCAGCCCTGCAGGATGCTTCTAAAGAATCAGAATCACATTGCAAAGTATGTTTACCAACTTGTTCAGCAGAATGCATTAAATCCTGTAAATCTTTGTGTTCAGCACAGTCAGGAATCAACATCATTTTCAGTTTAAGCAGTCCCATATTATGCTGCAGGTACTTTAACATATGAAGTTGGCAATTTAAAGCCCGGATGGCCAAAGTATCAAAAGTGTATACCTTCTTACCCCATCTGTCCAAGGCTCTAGAATCTCTATCAGAAGGGGTAGGATTTTTGGCAGTTGTAGCCTTAATGCCCTTTGAACCTTGGGAAATGGTCTCTGGATCTGCAGTAGGATTCTTGAAAAGGAAAGTGCAGTTTTGTACCTACCATAAATGTAGATGTTAGAACTGCTGCAGTCATTACACTTGGGTTATCCTGCCGTCAGGCGGTTCCCCAGTCGGCCTGAGTTCCAAAGTCTTGGTCCGGCGTCGGTTGCTGTCACCTCGTCCCTAACGTCAGTGCCATTTTCTTCGTTTTTTCTTGACCAAAATGTCAGATGCCCCCAAATAGGTAGGCAATTCAAATTGCTAATAAAACCTACATAAGAAAAGCAAACAACTTTCAGCTACCAGCAAATACTCCTCCTAGGTAGTAAAGGGTAGAAGACATAGGTATGTACCAGCAAGTAAGAGGGGAAGGAGGGAGGGTAACCTGGACTGCAGCAGTGTATACACTCGAACATCTACATTTATGGTAGGTACAAAACTGTACTATGTTCATCATGTTACACTGCTGCAGTCATTACACTTGGGTAGAATCCCAAAACTGAGGTTGGGTGGCTGGTTCTATAAGGCATTAGGGGTGGCTATAAGGCCCTGCAGTGGTGAAGCCAGCTCTGGATTTAGAGTATAAAGGCAGATGGTAATGCTTGGTGAAGGTATGTACAGAACAGAACTCCAAGTTGCTACTTCCAAAATATCCTTGGTAGGTACTCCTCTGAGGTAGGCAGTTGAAGTGGCTGTTGCCCTGGCAGAGTGAGATCTAATGCTGCTCGGTACAGGTTTCCCATGGTGTGTATAGCAGAAACGTATACAATGTCCTATCCATTTCTGTTTTGAAATGGCTTTTCCCTGTGCTCCTGCAGTATATGCTACCACTTGCTCAGATTTCCTGAAAGCTTTGGTTTTGTCCAAGTAGAAGCGTAACTGCCTGTGAATGTCCAAGGAATGCAGTAGTCTCTCCCCTTTATTCTGTGATTTTGGATAAAAAGTTGGCAAATGAATAGTTTGGTTTAGAGCCACACTGGATACCACCTTTGGCATAAACTTTGGGTTAGTTCTTAAAGACACCCTGTCCTCGTGGAAAATGAGAAAGGTTCCACTGCCATTAGTGCCTGTAATTCTGAAACTCTTCGTGCTGATGTTATTGCCAGGAGCAGAGCAGTATTCCAAGAGATATATTTTAATTCTGCTGTGCTAGCTGGCTCAAAAGGAGGTAAAGTAAATTTTTCCAAGTTGAGGTCCCAAGTTGGAGTAGGTGCTCTACGGGGCGGTCTTATGTTTTTAGCCCCTCTGAGGTACTGTCTTACCAAAGGATTAGAGAAAATTGGTGGATCAGTGTTGTAATGAGCAGAGATGGCAGAGACATGGATCTTGATGGATGAGAAGGAGGCCTTTGTCTAGCATCTCAGTTAAATACTGTAGTATCTGAGGAATGTTTGGGACATGAGGGTCAAGGCTGTGAGCTTGGTTCCAGGCACAGCATCTCTTCCATTTATCCAAATAGGGTTTCCTGGTACTAGGCCTTCTGGCCTCCAGAATGACATCCATAACAGCTTTGGAGAGCGACATTGCTTGCTTGACGAAGGAGTCTTCCATGCAGCTAGGTTTAAGGTCTTTAGCTGGCTGTGTAGTATCTGATTGTTGTGCTGAGTCAGCAGATGTGGGATTTGAGGCAAAATCCAGGGTGGTCCTTGTGCTACGTTCTTTAAGACTGGGTACCAGTGATGGTGTGGCCAGTCTGGTGCAATCAGGATCATCTTTGGCTCTTCTTGCCTGTCTTTTATGAGTACCTTTGGCAGGAGAGGTAGTGGTGGGAAAGCGTATACTTGTAGGTTTTTCCAGCTGAATGAGAGGGCATCCACTTTCCATGCTTGTGGATGGTAACTGTGCAGAATTTCTGTAGCTGGCAGTTCATTGGGAATGCAAACAGATCTATGTCCGGGCTCCACCATTTCTGTTATCATTCTGAATATTTGTGGATTCAATTCCCATTCGTGGGGACCCATGATGTTTCTGCTTAAGTCGTCTGCCAGTGTGTTTTTCCTCTCCTGGCAGGAATTGTGCTTGCAGATGAACTTGATAGTTTAGAGCCGTGTTCCACAAGGTCATGGCTTGCCTGCAGATGGGGTAGGAGTGAGTGCCCCCTTGCTTATGTACCACATAACTGTAGTGTTGTTTAGTAGTAGTTGTCCTGGATGCAGCAAGTCCTTGAAAGCTATAAGGGCATTTTGTACAGCTAGCATCTCTTTTTGATTAATGTGAAGATGCCTTTGTTCTGCGGGCCACTTGCCCTGAATACATTTGCCTGCCATGTGTGCTCCCCAGGCGTAATCCGATGCATCTGTTGTCAGTGTTTGCCTGGCTGTGGGTTGAATAAAAGGCTGCCCCTTGCTGAGGTGACAAGCTTGAGCCCACCATTGAAACTCCTGTTGAAGGCAAGGAATTAGTGGTATAACTGTTTCCAAACTTTGACAGTGTTGAAACCATACATTCTTTAGGTACCATTGTAGTTTCCTCATATGCAGTCTGGCATATGAAATTAGTAGTATGCAAGATGCCATGTAACCCAAGGCCTGCAAAATTTTTCTTGCAGGGAGTTGGGTCTTTGTTGCCATCAATTGAAAGTATTGAGTCAGTTGTCCTTGCTTGTCTGGTGTGAGATATCCATCTGGGCCGTTGTGTTCAAGCTGGCACCCAGGAATATTATCTCTTGTGAGGGCACTAGTTTTGATTTCTTTTCATTTACTGTGTACCCCAGGCAACTTAATAACTTTTTTTACAAACGCCAGATGCTTTAGAAGAATGTCTTTGCTCTCTGCGAATCAGGCAGTTGTCCAGGTACGGATAAATTTGAATTCCTTTCTGTCTGCAAAATGTAATTACTGGTGCCAGGCACTTTGTGAAGACTCTGGATGCAGTAGATAAGCCAAAGGGCAGTGCAGAGAATTGATAGTGCATTGAACCAGCTATGAATCTGAGGTATCTTCTGCAGTTTTGTCTGATAGGAACATGCAGGTATGCCTCCTTGAGGTCCAATGTCACGAGCCAAGCTTTCTTGCCCAGCATGGGAAGAAGCTGCTGTAGTGTCAACATTTTGAATTTCGGAACATTCCAGTAAGTGTTTAGAGAAGAAAGATCCAGAATGGGCCTCCAGGCTTTGTCCTTTCTGGGAACCAGAACGAGTCTTGAGTAAAATCCTTGTCCTTGCTCCTGTGGTGGTACCTTTTGAATAGCTCTCATATCCATGAGTGCTGTAATTAGTTTTTGAGCCTCTGCCCATTGATTTGGTGGCAGATTTGGCATTCCTTTTAACCTTGGCAGAGTGAGAAAGTGGAACCTGTAACCTTGAGATACAATGTTGAGAACCCATTTGCCTTTGGTGATCATATACCAATTGTGATAGAAAAGTGCCAGTTTTCCTCCCAAGGGGGCTGCCAAGAGAGAGTTGTTTGGCAGCTGTAGTGGGAAGTCATTGGGGCTGCTTTTTATATGGTTGGGGCCTGTCTTCCCCTTCTTTCTGGCCTGATGCAACCCCATTGTCGAGGTCTGTAAGGACCTTGTGGTTGACCTCTACCTCTTGGACGTCTGTATCTGCCCCTTTGAGGTCTGTCTGTAACTGGAAAGGACCAATTCTTAGTTGGCCAATTTCTGCTAAATCTAGGAGGCTGAACCTGTAAGAAATCCTTCACCGTTTGCATAGATTTTGCCTTATCCTCCATTTTCTTTAATACCTCTTCTGCCTTTACTCCAAATAACACATCCTGCTGCAAGGGTGCATCCAATAATTTTGCTTTAACATGAGCTGGTAACGTATGTTTTTTTTAACCAAGCATGTCTTCTAATGACAGAGCCTGTAACTGCTGCTCTACAGGAGACCTCTAAAGAAACAAAACCACATTGCAAAGTATGTTTTCCCACATGTTCAGCTGCATGCAATAAATCCTGCATTTCTTTAAAAGTAGGAGGATCTGAATCTGGAAGCATTTTTTGTTTCAACTGAGACAGTAAAAATTGCTGATATTTTAGCACGTGAAACTGGCAATTTAAGGCTCTCATTGCTAAAGTTGTAGACGTATATACTTTCTTTCTCCATCTGTCTAATGCTCTGGAATCTCTGTCAGAGGGAACTGGATTCTTGGCTGATGAGGCCTTAACACCCCTTTGGGTCCCTGAGAAATAGTTTCAGGGTCAGCAACAGGGCTTTTGTACAGAAATTTGAGAGAGTCAGGGACTCTGTAGTATGTCAGGTTTAACTGGGGCTGGAGGTAAGGAATCAGGATTTAAGCTGGATTCAGTGTACACATTATCCACAATATCTAACACTGGCGGAATAGCAAAGGGTCTGTGTTGAGGTAATAAAAGGAAGTCTCTGAGCCTTTTCTTGGATTCTGAGTAATCCTGGCCTTCCCAATGGAAATGCTCCCTCATGGTATGCAAGGTTTCCCCAAAGGAGTAGTCCTCAGGTGGAGAGGCTGATGGAATTGACTCCTCAGCATCAGAATCCTCATAAGGGGGTAAAGAATATCCTAGGTCTGAGGATGAATCTGAAGAGATGGACACCTGGTCGGATGAGTCATAGTCTGCATCCTGTCTAGGCCTTTTATCAGGAGGGGGATGGGACCCCCTGATCAGAGTGATTAGGTCTTCGGCCATTTTGAGCATTTGTTTCTTAGGCATGGAGGCCTGTGCTGGAGAATGCTGTATTTGTTTCTTTGATTTTAAAGCTGGTTTAGACTTAGCAGAGGGTTTAATGCTTAACTGAGTACGTCTGAAAACACCCTCTGAAGCTGCGGGCAGCTCAGCTACTCCGGATCCCTCTGAAGGGTTAGTTTCGGTAGGCTGAATAACTTGTGCATCTGAAGGCCCAGCCATCTCCACGTGGGAGTCAGAGGTGGCCTGTGGTTCTACAGAAGCAGTCGTCAGGGGCTGCGAAGATGTCTCGTTGAAAACCGGAGAACCGGCGACTGGCCTAGAAGAGGCTTCGTCAGTTCTGGGCCTCGGATGCCTATCCTTGTCTTTGCGTTTATGTATTCCAGTCGGCGAAAGTTCCGACGGCATGGTATAATTGAATTTTCTACCAAAATAATGTCGGGCAAAATCAAACAGACGTTTAATAGTGAGCTTGTTAAACCTAGCACAAAACCGACAACCAGTGACGTTGTGGTCTGGGCCTAGGCATGGGATGCAATAAGAATGGAAATCCTTATGAGATATTTGCTTCGCACAAGAAATACAGTTATTAACTTTTACTAACATCGGTCTGAGGCAAGAAAAAGTTTCCCCAACGGGGTACTTAGCTTTGTAGAAGACTTCGGTTCTGGATTCGGAATGAAAATCTCAGAAGACGGCAGACCGGCACTTGCGAACTGCTTTTGCTTCGGGCACCGCGCGGCAAGAAAGACTGGAGAAAATAGCGTCGGCTGCATCTTATATACCCCTACCCCTGTCACACTGACGTCGGCTGCATCTTATATACCCCTACCCCTGTCACACTGACATCAGGAAGGAGGCGACAGCAACCGACGCCGGACCAAGACTTTGGAACTCAGGCCAACTGGGGAACCACCTGACGGCAGGATAACCCAAGTGTAATGACTGCAGCAGTGTAACATGATGAACATCTTGTGAGAGTCAGGTACTCTAATACCGGTCAGGTTTCCAAGGAGCTAGAGGTAAAGTGTCTGGGGACATGCTAGATTCCAAGAAAGCATCATCTACAATGTCCAGAACAGGGGGGGGGGAATAGCTAAAGGCCTGTCTTGAGGAAGGAGTAAGAATTCCCTAAGTCTCTTTTTGGAATCAGAGTAATCCTGGCTTTCCTAGTGGAAATGCTCCCTAAGAGTGTGCAAGGTTTCACCAAAAGAAAAATCTTCTGGAGAGGAAGCAGCGGGAATGGAATCCTCTGCATCAGAATCCTCATAGGTAGATAAGGGCAAATCCTGGTAATCGGAAGAAACAAATATCAGAATCCTGATCAGAAGAATCAGAGGGAAAATCAGTTCTAGGTCTCTTAGAGGGGAAGGCTGGCTTCCCCTAATTAAAGTAATAAGGTCATCAGCCATTCTAAGCATTTGTTTTATAGGCATATGGGCCTGACCATGCGGTTTGTACGTCACTTTTCCATGCGTGGGTCGAGTTTTTAGGCCTTGATGAAGAAAATAGCATTTTAAAATGCAAGTCTGTAGGCCTGAATACACCCTCAGAAGCCGGTGCCTGCACAGTGGCTCTGGACCCATCCAAGGTAGAGACATTCACAGGTTCCATAGTCGAAGAAGCATCTCGCTGCATATCGGACTCTGAATGGGTCTCAGTAGAGGCCTGTGAATCTGAAGTAGCGGGCATCAGGGGCAGCGAAACTGCCTGAGTACTGGCGGACTGGCAACTAGCTTAACGGAAGCGTCGGCAGTTTTGGACCTATGCGGTCTGTCTTTATCCTTACATTTTTGGAATGTCAGTAGTCGGATGGCTTACCGAAGCCATTTCTGGTTAGTTGTACAGAGTACCAAAATAATTTGCTGCAAAAAGAGACCGACGACGAATAGTTTGGGGGTTGAATGAGGCACAAAACCGACAGCAGTGGATGTAGTGGTCTGGGCCTGACGTCTTTATGAGGTATTTGCTTTCCACAGGTAATACAATTGTTATCTTTTACTGACTTCGGTAAAGAGCAAGAAAAAGGATCCCCAATGGGGTACTTAGCTTTTTTTGAAGACTTCGGTTCTGAAACTCGAAAACGAATATTTCAGGAATTGGCCGACTGGCACTTGCGAACGGCTTCTGCTTCGGGCACCGCGCAATAAGAAAGAATGATGTAATGGCATCGGCTGCATGTTTTATACCCCTGACAACCTGATGTCATGGAAGAAGAGAGCATCTGACGCAGGGATCCAAGACTCTGGTATTCAGGTCGGCTGAGTGCTACCTGCAGGCAGATAACCCAAATGTAATGACTGCAACAGTGAAACATGAAGAACCTCTACATCCTGTTAAGTAACAGTATGTCAAAATTTACAGCTCCTCTAAACCCTGAGAACACACTTATCCATACAGATTTACAGAAACCCTGTACAAACATGTAAATGGCTGAACTGAGGCTGTCGTACCTACCAGGAGGAAGCCTAGATCCAACACCAAAAACAAACCCCACTGTTGGAATCCTTACCTTAACAGGGTATACAACAAAGGAAAAATATCATGGCCAAAATGAGAAAAGTACAGTTGTGTACACTTACCATAAATGTAGATGTTAGAGTGCATTCACTGTTGCAGTCATTAGATTTGGGTTATCTGCTTGCAGGTAAGACCTCAGTGGGCCTGATTAACAAAGTCTTGGGTCCTGCATCGGTTGCTGTCCCTTCTTCCACGACGTCAGGGGTATAAAAAGTACAGTTGTGTACACTTACCATAAATGTAGATGTTAGAGTGTCTTCACTGTTGCAGTCATCACTGTAGGGTTCTTCCTGCTGGCAGGCAGTCCTCGGTCGGCCAGAATCCCAAAGTCTGGGTCCGGCGTCGGCTGTTCAGTCATGCTCCCTGATGTCAGAGTGCTAGGAGTACAAAGCTGCCAGCCAACGCCATGTTCTCCAGTTTTTCTTGCCCCAGATGTCAGGTGCCCAAAAGTGAAGGCTAATAGTAAAACAAAAATGTAACATACAACAAACCCCATACCCTGTAGCAAATACACCTCAGAAGAAGGGTGAAATAGGAAACCACACTAATGAAAGTATAAGAGGGGACAGGAGGGAGGCAATCCATTTAGAAATGGTCTGTTTTGAAATAGCTTTGCCTTGGGAATTTGTTGCAAAAGAAACAAACAGTTGCTCTGTTTTCCTGATATCCTTGGTTCTGTCCAGGTAAAAACAAAGTTGTCCGTGTACATCCAAGGAATGCAAGATCCTTTCCCCCTTATTTTGTGGATTATTGAAAAAAGTTGGCAGGTGAATAGTTTGATTTAACGCCACTTTGGAAACCACTTTTGGCAAGAAAGAAGGATTGGTCCTTAAAGGCACCCTATCTTGGTGAAAAATAATATAAGGTTCCACAGCCATGAGTGCTTGTAACTCCGAGACTCTCCTGGCTGAAATGAAAGCCAGTAGGATAGCTGTTTTCCATGATAAATACTTAATATCAGATATTGTTTCAGAAGTGGATACGAAAAGATTGGAGGATCTGTATTGTAATGTGCAGAGATAGCTGAGGCATGTATTTTTATGGAGGAGAAGGATAAACCCTTATGTAGCGTATGTCTGTCAGGTAAAGTAAAATCAGTGGGATATTAGGAATGAGAGGATCCGAATCCTGAGCATGCATCCAGGTGCAAAATCTCTTCCATTTACCTGCATAAGATTTTCTAGTGCTAGGCCATCTGGCTTCTAAGATGACATCCATGACCTGTTTGGGAAGGAAAGGATTAATCATAGACCCTGAATTCGCCAGGCTGCTAGGCTGAGAGTTTTGACATGAGAGTGCAGAACCTGACCCTGGTGTTGGGACAAAAGATTTGGAATCTGAGGTAAAATCCAAGGAGGCTCCTGGGATAGATTCATCAGTGTTGAGTACCAAAATTGACTAGGCCAATTTGGGGCCAGTAAAAATCATCTTGGGCTTGTCCTGCTTGATCTTTAGTAACACCCGTGGAAGAAGAGGTAGTGGTGGAAAGGCATACCCCGAGAGGTTTCTCCAACTGAATGATAGTGCATCCACTTTCCATGCTAGCTTGTGAAATGTTCTTGTGCAAAAAATCTGTAACTGGTGGTTGAGGGGGGAAGCAAAAAGTTCTATGTCCGGGCAGCCCCTGGCTTCTGTAATCATCTTGAATATTTGGGTGTCTAGCATCCACTCGTGTGGGACTGACAGGTTCCTGCTCAGGCCGTCTGCCAGAGTATTTTGTTTTCCTGGCAGGAACTGAGCTTGTAGATCCACTTCGCAAGCTAGAGCTGTGTTCCATAGAGTCATGGCTAGTCTGCAAAGGGGGTAGGAGTGTGAAAGTACAGTTTTGTACCTACCATAAATGTAGATGTTCGAGTGCTAATACAGCTGCAGTCATAACAGATGGGTTCTCCTGCCATCAGGCAGGTCCTCGGTCGGCCGAATTCCAAAGTCTAGGTCTGGCGTTGGTTGTCGTCGCTTCTTCCCTGACGTCAGTGTGACAGGGGTATAAAGGAACCAGCCGACACCATTTTCTTCAGTTTTTCTTGCCCCAGATGTCAGGTGCCCCCAGAAGGAAGGCAATACATAAATTTGTGTAATAATGCAGTGCAATATAATCAAAATACGGTAGTTGCAAGCAAATACATCATAAATGAATACCCCAATCAGGTTGTAGGAGGATGTGTTAGACTATAGGCCTGTCCCAAGAGGGGAAGGAGGGAGGGAAACCTGGACTGCAGCTGTATTAGCACTCGAACATCTACATTTATGGTAGGTACAAAACTGTACTATGTTCATCGTGCATACAGCTGCAGTCATAACAGATGGGTAGAATCCCAAAGCTAAGAAAGGGGTGGTAGGCACTAGGTGGAACTAGGAGGAGCCAAAATGCCCAGTAAGACTGCAGTGGCAAAGCCTGCTCTAGATTTGGAGTATAATGGTAGGTTGTAGTGCTTGGAGAAGGTATGCACAGAACTCCAAGTGGCTGCTTCCAAAATATCCTTGGTAGGAACTCCTCTGAGGAAGGCTGCAGAGGTGGCTGTGGCCCTGGTGGAATGAGTTCTAATGCCTGTAGGTACAGTTTTGCCATGAAAGGAATAGCAAAAGCGTATGCAGTGGGCTATCCATTTTGAGATTGTCTGTTTGGAAATTGGCTTTCCTTGAGCTCCTACCGCATAGGACACAAAGAGCTGTTCTGATTTTCTGAAAGGCTTTGTTCTGTCCAAATAATAACAGTTGCCTGTGGATGTCCAAGGAATGTAGTAATCTCTCCCCTTTGTTTTGAGGATTAGGATAAAAAGTAGGTAAATGTATGGCCTGATTTAAAACTACCCTGGATACCACTTTAGGCATAAAGGATGGATTGGTTCCTAAGGAAACTCTGTCCTGATGGAAGATGATAAAAGGCTGGACAGCCATGAGGGCCTGTAGTTCTGAAACTCTACGAGCTGAGGTGATAGCCAGAAGGAAAGCTGTTTTACAGGACAAATATTGCAAATCTGATGAGGCAGCTGGCTCAAAGGGAGGCAAGGTCAGTTTTTTCCAGAATGAAATTAAGATCTCAAGCAGGTATTGGTTGTTTCCTTGGAGGTCTTAAATTCTTAGCCCCTCTGAGGAACTGTCTTAAGAGAGGGTGAGAAAATAAAGGTGGATCAGTGTTGTATTCTGCAGAAATGGCTGAGGCATGGATTTTGATGGAGGAGAATGAAAGTTCATTGCTTAGCAGTTCAGCCAAATATTGTAGTATTTGAGGTAAATTCAGTTTTCCAGGGTCCTGGCCCTTTTTCTCATTCCAGACACAAAAACGTTTCCATTTTGCGGAGTAAGCTTTTCTAGTTGATGGCCTTCTGGCCTCCAAAATGACATCCTGCACATCCTTGGAGAGTAGGGCCTGTTGTGATGCCAAGGAATCTTCCATGCGGCTAGATTTGAGTGTTTTTAGCTGGCTGTGAAGAGTTTTGAAGCTGTGCTGAGTCAGAAGAAGAGGCATTAGAGGCAGGGTCCATGGTGGGGAATGAGTCAGGCTCCTCAGGAGTGGGTACCAGTGTTGCCTTGGCCAGTCCGGAGCAATGAGAATCATCTTTGGTCTGTCTGCTCTGGTTTTCAATAGAACTTTGGGCGGCAGAGGAAGAGGTGGGAAGGCATAAACTGTCATTGATGTCCAACTGAAAGAGAGCGTCCACTCTCCAGGCCTTTGGATAGAAAATCCTTGAGCAGAATTTTGTCAATTGATGATTTTTGTGGGAGGCAAAGAGATCTATGTCTGGCCTTCCCCATTCTTGGATTATTTCTGTAAAAACTTTTGGATGCAATTTCCATTCGTGTGGATCTGTCATATTCCTGCTTAGGTTGTCTGCCAGCGTGTTTTCCTTGCCTGGCAAGTACTGTGCTTGTAGTTCCATTTGTAAGTCCATGGCCATGTTTCAAAGTGACATGGCCAGTCTGCATAGGGGGTAAGAATGTGTTCCTCCCTGTTTGTTTATGTACCACATAACTGTGTTGTCCGTTCTTATCAATAGTTGACCTGGTTGTAGAAGGTCCTTGAAAGCTATAATAGCATTTATTACTGTTAGCATTTCTTTTTAATTGATGTGAAGGTGCTTTTCTTTTTGGGACCATTTGCCCTGAATGCACCGATCTGTCATGTGCGCCCCCCAGGCGTAGTCAGAGGCGTCTGTTGTGATGACTTGATTTGCTTGAGGCTTGCTGAATGGAAGACCTGTGTTTGTTTGACATGCTTGAGCCCACCACAGAAATTCCTTTTGCAGACATGCAATTAGTGGTATTATTGTTTCCAAACTGTGGCTGTGTTGAGACCATATGTTTTTCAGGTACCATTGTAGTTTCCTCATATGCAGCTTTGCACATGGGATTAGTAAGATGCAAGATGCCATGAATCCCAGAGCCTGCAGGATTCTCCTTGCAGTCAGCCTGGTGCAATTTGCTAGTGTTCTGAAGTATTGAATTAGTTGCCCCTGCTTCTCTGGCGTGAGGTACGCCATCTGGGTGTTTGTGTCCAAATTGGCACCCAGGAAAATTATCTTCCGAGAGGGTATTAGCCTTGATTTCTTTTTGTTGACTGTGTATCCCAGAGAGTTCAACAACATTATTACATAAGCCAGATGTTTCAGAAGAATGTGCTTGCTGTCCGCTTGGATCAGGCAGTCGTCCAAATAGAGGTATATTTGTATTCCTTGAAGTCTGCAGTAGGCAATTACTGATGCCAGGCATTTCGTGAATACTCTGGGCGCAGTAGATAAGCCAAAGGGCAATGCAGAGAATTGATAATGGGTTGAACCTGCAAGAAATCTGTGGTACCTTCTGCAATTTTGTCTGATTGGGACATGCAGGTATGCCTCCTTGAGGTCCAATGTTACCAGCCAAGACTCCTTGCCCAGCATGGGAAGAAGTTGCTGTAGAGTGAGCATCTTGAATTTTGGTACGAGTAGAAATGTGTTTAGGATGGATAGGTCCAAAATAGGTCTCCAATCTTTTCCCTTCCTTGGCACCAGAAATAGCCTGGAATAAAAACCTTGACCTTGTTCGTGCGTAGGTACCTCTTGAATAGCTTTCATGTTTATGAGATCTGTAATTTGCCTTTGTGCCTCTGCCCTTTGATTGTGTGGCAGGTTTGGCATGCCTCTCATTTTTGGAAGGGTGTAAAAATGGAATTTGTAGCCTCTGTTTATAATGTCCAGGATCCATTTGTCCTTTGTGACAATATGCCAATTTTTTGAAAATAATGCCAGCTTTCCTCCTAAGGGGGCTGCCATTTGAGACTTGGTTGGCATGCAAAGGGGAAAGTCATTGGGTTTGCTTTCTGAAAGATTGCGAGTTATCCTCACCACCTCTTTGTGTAAAAGCTTGCCATTGTCTGCCTCTAAACGATTCTTGGGATTGTCCTCTGCCCCTCGGGCACCTGTATCTGCCTCTTTGGGGTCTGTCTGTGGCAGGAAAGGACCAGTTTTTGGAAGGCCAATTTCTACTAAAACGTGGGGGTTGAACCTGTAGAAATTCTTTCACAGTTTGCATTGATTTAGCCTTTTCCTCCATTTTCCTTAATACCTCCTCAGCATTAGCACCAAATAGTACATGCTTTTGAAGAGGGGCGTCTAGTAATTTAGCTTTGACATGATCAGGCAAGGCTTATTCCTTGAGCCAGGCATGCCTACGTATGACTGATCCTGTAACAGCAGCTCTACATGAGGTCTCTAGAGCATCAAAACCACATTGTAAGGTATGCTTACCCACTTGTTCTGCACTATGCATCAAATCCTGCAACTCCTTCAAGTCTGGTTGTTCAGGTTGTGACATTTTACTTTTCAATTGTGATAACAAAAACTGTTGGTATTTTAGCATATGAAACTGACAGTTTAAGGCCCTCATGGATAAGGTAGCCGAGGTATATACCTTTTTTCCCCACCTTTCTAAGGATCTGGAATCTCTCTAGGAAGGTAATGGATTTTTAGCAATGGAGGCCTTAACTCCCTTGGGGCCCTGTGAGATGGTTTCTGGGTCAGCAGCATGGCTTTTGTATAGAAATTGGTGTGAGTCAGGAACCCTGTAGTACCCGTCAGGCTTAACTGGAGCTGGAGGTAGAGAGTCCGGGTTAAGGCAGGCCTCCGAGTAAACATCTAGGATGTCCAAGACCGGAGGTATAGCCAGAGGCCTGTGCTGAGGTAGCAAGAGAAATTCCCTGAGCCTTTTCTTGGAATCTGAATAATCTTGGCCTTCCCAGTGGAAGTAAGGTATACCTTAAGGTATGCAAAGTTTCCCCAAATGAGTAATCCTCAGGGGGGGGGGGGGGGAGATACAGAAGGGATGGATTCCTCCGCATCAGAGTCTTCAAAAGGGGAGTAAGAATGTTCCTGATCATCAGAGTGCTCTGAAATAATGGAGCCCTGATCAGAGGAGGGGGAATCTTCCTCCACTCTGGGCCTTTTGTCCGGTGGGGGCGGAGAACCTCTGATAAGAGTAATTAAATCCTCAGCCATTTTAAGCACCTGTTTCTTAGGCATGGGGCCTGGAGATGGGCCTGTGTAGCTGGTCTCTTAGAGTGCATGGTTGCTTTAGACTTAGTGAAAGCCTTGATGGAGAAAGAAGAGGAAGGTCTGAAGACACCTTGAGTGGAGGTGGACCTGTCCATATTCTGAGGTTCATCGCCAAGAGTGGCTTCGGTATCTGTAGTCGGGGTGTGGGCCGAGGAGCCCGCGACCTCGGGCACAGGAGACACAGTCAAAGAAGTGTCGTCGGTAGTCAGGGGCTGCGTAGGCGCCTCGCTGAGAACCGGACCACGTGTAGTCGGCTTTGGCGTGGTGCTGGTAGAGGCCACGGACCTCGTGTGTCGGTCCTTATCTTTGCGTTTTTTAGACAAAACCGGAGTCGGAGTATCCGACGACATAGTATAGTTAAATGCTTTCCCAAAATAATGCTGGGCGAACTCCGCCCGATGCTTAATAGTGCATTTGTTGAATGCAGCACAAAAGCGACAGACCGAGACGTCGTGGTCTGGGCCTAAACAAGGTATACAGAGGGAATGGAAATCCTTATGCGGTATTTGCTTCCCACAAGAAATACAACTATTAACTTTGTCTGACATCGGTCTGAGGCAAGAAAAGTTTCCCCAACGGGGTACTTAGCTTTTAAGAAGACTTCGGTTTCCAAATTTTCGTAATCTCAGGAGCTGGCCGACCGGCACTTGCGAACTGCTTCTGCTTCGGGCACCGAGCAGCAAGAAAGACTGAAGAAAATGGCGTCGGCTGGTTCCTTTATACCCCTGTTGCACTGACGTCAGGGAAGAAGCGACGACAACCGACGCCGGACCTAGACTTTGGAATTCGGCCGACCGAGGACCCACCTGACGGCAGGAGAACCCATCTGTTATGACTGCAGCTGTATGCACGATGAACATCTCCCTTGTTTGTTTAGGTACCACATAACTGTGGTGTTGTCTGTCTGTATCAGTAGTTGTCCTGGTTGTAGGAGATCCCTGAAAGCCAAGAAGGCATTCTGTACAGCTAACATCTCTTTTAAATTGATATGTAGGTGCTTCTGATCCTCTGTCCAAAAACCTTGCAGACCTTTTCCCTGCAAGTGGGCTCCCCATGCGTAATACGAGGCGTCCGTGGTTAACACTTGGCTGGCTGGAGGCAGACTGAAGGCTTTCCCTTTATTGTGAAGACATGCCATGGTCCACCAATGGAATTTTTTTTGTAGGCAAGGCAAGACAGCAATCTGTGTGTCTAGACTGTGGCAGTGCTGGGACCATACACTTTTTAGGTACCATTGTATTTTTCTCATATGTAGTCTTGCATTGGGTATGAGAAGGATGCAGGAGGCCATGTAACCCAACGCCTGCAGGAATTTCCTTGCAGTTAGCTGAGTTATTGACGCCAAGGTTTTGAAAGTTGAAGCCAGCTGCTGTTGTTTTTCGGATGTCAGGAATGCCATCTGGGTTGCTGTGTTTAGAAGAGCACCCAGAAAAGTTATCTATTGTGAGGGTGTCAAATTTGACTATGTTCACAGTGAATCCCAGATACTTGAGTAGATTTTGAACAAATTCCAGGTGCTGGAGTAAGACATCCTTGCTGTCTGCTTGAATAAGGCAGTCGTCCAGATAAGGGTAAATTTGAATTCCCTTGAGTCTGCAATAAGCTACTACTGGTGCCAGGCACTTGGTGAAGACCCTGGGCACAGTAGACAAGCCAAAGGGCAGCGCAGATAATTGGTAATGTTTCAGGCCGGCCTTGAACCTGAGGTATTTTCTGCACTCCTGTGTCACCATCCATGCATTTTTGCTCAACATTGGCAGGAGCTGTTGCAGAGTAAGCATCTTGAACTTTGGTATCTCCAGGAAAGTGTTTAAGACTGAGAGATCCGGGATGGGTCTCCATGAATTTTGCTTTCTGGGAACTAGGAAGAGCCTGGAGTAAAAGCCTTGCCCAGTCTCTGATTGTGGAACCAGTTCTATGGCTCTCATAGCCATGAGGGATCCCACCTGGTTTAATGCCTCTGCCCATTGGTGTTTTGGTAGGACTGGCCATCCGTTTGGTCTTGGCAAGGTATGAAAGTGGAATTTGTAACCTCTTGAAACTACATCCAGAACCTACTTGTCTTGGGTTATGCAAGTCCAATTTTGTTGAAAAAGAGAGTTTTCCTCCTAGAGGGGCTTCCAGGAGAGAAGTTCCTGGAGCCATGCAGGGGGAGTCATTGAGCCTGTTTTCTATAAAATTGAGGTCTGTCCTCTCCACCCCTGGGGGTGGAAGCACTCCACTGTCTAGGTCTGTAAGAGGTCTGTGCTTGGGCCCTCCCTCTGGAGCGCATATATTTACCCCTTTGAGGCCTGTCCGAGCTGGGAAAGGCCCAATTTTTAGTTGGCCAATTTCTTTTAAATCTTGGGGGCTGAACTTGTAAGAAATCATTAACCGTTTGCATGGATTTTTCCTTATCCTCCATTTTCTTTATCACCTCTTCAGACTTAGTCCCAAACAAAACATTATGCTGAACAGGAGCATCCAGTAACTTTGCTTTCACTTGATCAGGTAAGTTTTGTTCCTTTAACCAAGCATGCCTTCTAATGACTGTGCCAGAGGCAGCCGCCCTGCAAGAAGCCTCCAAGGCATCAAAACCACAATGTAAACCAGGCTTCCCCACTTGTTCAGTGGCATGCATCAAATCGTGTAATTCCTTATTATCTGTACATGCAGTAATGGTACCCAGTTTTTGTTTCATAACAGACAGTAGAAATTGCTGATATTTTCGCATATGAAATTGACAATTTAAAGGCCTAATAGATAAAGTAGCAGAAGTGCACACTTTTTTGCCCCATCTCTCCAAAGCTCTGGAATCCTTATCTGTTGGAATAGGTTTTTTAGCAGAAGCGGCCTTAACCCCCTTAGGACACTGAGAAATGGTTTCTGGATCAGCAGTAGGATTTTTATAAAGGAACTGGTGGGAGTCAGGGACCCTGTAATATCTGTCGGGCTTAGCAGGGGCTGGAGGAAAGGAGTTAAATTAGCCTCAGAAAAGGCATCATCCACAATATCCAAAATAGGAGGAATAGCCAGGGGTCTAATGTTGGGGAAGAAGGAAATCCCCAAGCCTTCAATTAGATTCCGAGTACTCCTGTCATTCCCAGTGAAAATGTCCTCTCATGTCATGTAAAGCTTCCCCAAAAGAAAAATCCTCAGGGGGAGAAGCTGATGGAATGGATTCCTCAGCATCAGAATCCTCATAAGGAGGGAAAGTACATTCCTGTTCAGAGGAAGACACTGAAGAAATAGATGCCTGATCAGAAGATTCATAATCCAAATCTTGCCTTGGCCTTTTGTCTGGAGGGGGATGTGAACCCCTAATCATAGTTAGCAAGTCCTCCACCATTTTAAGTAGCTGTTTCTGAGATTTGGGTCCAGGATCAGAAGAGGCCTGGGCTGGTGTCTTAGATTTAGGAGGAGTCTTTACCTTTATCAGAAGCTGTGTAGGCCTGAAAACCCCCTCGGAAGCCTATACCTGCACAGCGGCTCCGGACCCATCCGATGGAGGTCCAGCAGCTGGAGTGCTCAAAGGCCTAGTTGGCTCCTCGTGGGAGTCAGTTTCGGCAATCGGTTCTGAAATGGCCGACGACAGGGGCTGCAAAAGCACCTCACTGACGGCCGAAGCTGTAGCTGGCTCTGCTTGTAAAACGTCGTCCGATTTGGACCTCGGAGGCCTGTCCTTATCCTTGTGTCATTTGTGAACTCCGGTAGTCGGACGCGTTTCCGACGACATTTTATAATTAAATCGCCTGCCAAAGTAGTGAAAAGCAAAATCGTACCTGCGCTTAATCGTACGTTGGTTAAATCTAGCACAAAACCGACAACTAGCTACGTCGTGGTCAGGGCCTAAACAAGAAATACAGTAAGAATGGAAATCCTTGAGGTATTTGCTTCCCACAAGAAATGCAATTAACTTTTTCTGACATGGGACTGGAGCAAGAAAAAAGTTTCCCCAACGGGGTACTTAGCTTTGAGAGGAAGTAAGTCTTCGGACTGAAGCACGAAAAAATATCAGGAGTCAGCCGACCGGCACTTGCGAACTGCTTTCACTGCATGGCAAGAGACTGGAGAACATGGCGTCGGCTGGCAGCTTTGTACTCCTAGCGCTCTGACGTCAGGGAGCATGACTGAACAGCCGACGCCAGACCCAGACTTTGGGATTCTGGCCGACCGAGGACTGCCTGCCGGCAGGAAGAACCCTACAGTGATGACTGCAACAGTGAAACACGATGAACATCATACAGCCAACGCCATTACATCCGTTTTTCTTGCCCCAGATGTCAGGTGCCCCTCTAATGGGAAGCAATTAAATATAAAAGTACAAAGATATACCTCCAACAAAAAAGCAAATACACCAAAAAGGCTTTTAAGCATAGTAAAGGAAAGTAGACGTATAGCAAAAAGAAGTTAGGAGGCTGGAGGGAGGGTAACCAGGACTGCAACAGTGAATACACTCGAACATCTACATTTATGGTAAATGTACACAACTGTACTATGCTCTTCGTGTTTCACTGTTGCAGTCATTATATTTGGGAAGATTCCCAAAGTTATGGTTGGGAGGAGGAATTTAGATAGCATTAGGGCCAGCTATAAGGCCATGCAAGACTACAGTGGCAAAGTCAGCTCTGGATTTGGAGAAAATTGACAAATGATAATGCTTGGTGAAAGTATGTACAGAACTCCAGGTAGCACCTTCTAGGATGTCCCTGGTAGGGGTGCCTCTGAGAAAGGCTGTAGAGGTTGATGCAGCCCTGGTGGAGTGAGGTATGATCCCCTGGGGGATAGCTTTTCCGTGGTGCTTACAGCAGAAATTAATGCAATGGCTTATCCATTTAGAAATGGTTTGCTTTGAAATAGCCTTCCCCTCTGCTCTTGCAGGAAATGCCACAAGCAGTTGTTCAGATTTCCTTTGAGGTTTAGTCCTGTCCAAGTAGAATCTAAGTTGTCTGTGCACATCTAAGGAATGCAGTATCTGTTCCCCTTTATTCTGTGGATTGGGAAAGAAGGTTAGTAAATTAATGGACTGATTAAGAGCCACACTGGATACCACCTTGGGCATGAAGGATGGATGGGTTCCGAGGGACACCCTGTCCGCAAGAAAGATGATGAAAGGCTCCACTGCCATAAGGGCCTGTAATTCAGATACTCTTCTAGCTGAAGTGATTGCTAAAAGGAAAGCTGTTTTCCAAGAAAGAAATTTTAAGTCTGCAGTAGCAGCTGGCTCGAAAGGAGGTAGTGTGAGGTTGTCTTGGAGAAAGTTAAGGTCCCAGGCTGGGGTTGGAGCTCTCCTGGGTGGTCTCAAAATTTTGGCCCCTCTGAGGAACTGCTTGAGCAGTGGATGAGAGAACAGGGAATGTTCTGTGTTATGAGCTGAAATGGCTGAGGCGTGGATTTTAATGGAGGAAAAAGGCCCTTGTGAAGCATCTCAGTTAAGTATTGTAAAATCAGAGGTAAATTGGGTGCTGCTGTGCTCATCCCTTGAGATTGTTTCCAGGTACAGAATCTTTTCCATTCTTCACCATAAGATTTTCTGGTACTAGGCCTACGTGCCTATAAAATGATATCCATCAAAGGTTTGCTGAGGGATGGTAAAGGAGAGATTTAAGTAATTAGCTAGGCTACAAGGTTCAGTATTAGAAACTGAGGGTGCAGAATCTGGTTCTTCTGCTGAGACAGCAGGGAAGGCGTCTGAGGCAGGTGCCATGGAGATAACCGTGACACACTGCGCAGGAGGGGGTACCAGTGTTGGCGTGGCCAGTCTGAAGCAATCAAAATCATCCTTGGTTTGTCCTGTTTGACTTTTAGTAGTACTTTGGAGACCAGAGGCAGAGGGGGGAAGGCATAGACTGATAGGGTTTTCCAGCTGAAGGACAATGCATCTACTTTCCAGGCTTGTTTGTGGGGAGTCCTTGTGCAAAATTTGTCCAATTGGTAGTTCTGGGGAGAGGCAAACAGGTCTATATCTGGGCTCCCCCATTTGCTTGTCAACATGTTGAAAATCCTTGGTTCCAGTTTCCACTCGTGTGGGTCCATGAGGTTTCTGCTTAGTCCGTCTGCCAGTGTATTTAATTTTCCTGGCAGGAATTGAGCTTGTAGGTGCACTTGGTAGCTCAAGGCTGTGTTCCACAATGCCATGGCTAGTCTGCAGAGGGGATAACAATGTGTACCCCCTTGCTTGTAAATTTACCATCTTTACCATTAGATGTCCTGGAAGAATGTGGTCCTTGAAGGCTGTCAGAGCATTTTGTACAGCTAACATTTCTTTTTGATTGATATGCAGGCGCATTTGACTTGGGTTCCATTTGCCCTGAATGCACTTCCCCTGCCAGGTGAGCCCCCATGCATAGTCTGATGAGTCTGTTGTTAGGATTTGGGTGGCGGGGGGGGGGGTGGTGCGAAAGGTAGTTCCCTTGTTTTGGTGGCAGGCCTCTGCCCACCAATGGAACTCTAGGCGTAGGTAAGGTATGATCGGGATCATTGTTTCTAGGTCTTGAGAATGTTGACACCATAGGCTTTTTAGATACCACTGTAGTTTCGAACCAAAAAACCAGAACAGTACAGCCACAACACCAAGTAAATCCAAGGATATCCACCAGCACATTGTCCATATACAATAAAATACATATATAAATATATAACAAATATAAAAAATGCAGACAGAATACATACAAGCAGCAGCATCCCTGAGGTTAAAACCATGAAAAACTCTCCTTAGTACAGTTTTTGATAATGCAGGTCTAGAAATGTTAAATTTAATGATTCTTGACTATGAAAGCAAAACGGAAATGTTGTTAAAGGATTTGAACATATTGAATGAAAAGATGACTGATGATAATTTTATAAGTATTAAAAGAGATTATGAAAGAATGTTTGTGGAGGTTGATCAATTTTGTGAAAAAATTTTAAATAGCAAAATCAGGAAACTGGATAGAGATTTGTTAGAATATAGGGAGGAAAAGGCCTACCCAAACCCCGGTAGGGGAGGGAAAGGGCAGGTCGTTGTGCAGAATGATGGTATGGTTGAACAAGAGGGAAGTAATTCTAATGAAACTGATTATAACAACACATCAGACCCACCCAGACGAAGTGAAAGACTAGTGGAGAGAAATAGGAAAAAGACAACCCAGGATTTTCAATATCTCCCCGGCAGACAGGGGAAGGGGTTCAATTACCAGCAGAGAGGATGGAATGTAACATTCAAACAAACATATATTTTGATTTTACCTTATTAGATGTAGATTTACATGCCAAAAAACAGATAGTTTATAGGGAAAATAATTTCTCCATTTTTAATTATACAGAAATGATTCCCACACCTACATATTTTAGTTTATTTGAGAAAGGGCTTCATTTTGTTCCTCTCAAGACAATTAACATCACTGAATCACTGGTGGATTTGAAGATGTTTTTAAGGCAAATGAATCTTAAGTTATTTTTTAAAGGAAAAACTAGACCGGACTGTAGTTTAAGTAGAACAAGTATTTTTAATCCACCAAACCATCCTAGTTTAAATATATTTGGGGAATTAGTGGAGAAGGATTTGAGGCTTATGACACCAAATTCACGGGACTCTCAGTTCAGTAATCTAGAATATAAAGAATGGGAACTGATGCAAAGGCTAAAAAAAGAACATTGTAGAATTATGAAACCGGACAAGGGGGGTGGGGTTGTATTGATGTATGAGGTGGACTATGACGCCCAGATTTATGAAATGTTGCAAAATGAAGATCAATATGAACTATCATCTATTAATGAAATCAACATAGCCCACTCCAAAATTAAATATTTGTTAAATGACCATTTATTACAGGGTGTCATTAACGACAGTCTTTACAATTTTCTATATGTGGATAAACCTAGGATTCCAAAAACACACAAAGGGCTGGAGAAATTAAAATTTAGACCAATAGTAGCAGGGTCAGGAAGTATAACCGAGCCACGGGCGAAGTTTATTGATGAAAAATTAAAATATTTTATGTCCACAATTGATAGTATATGTAAGGACTCTTGGGAATTTTTAAGGGACATCAAACAAGAATGGTTCAACACCCAGTTATGGATGGTAATGGTGGATATAATAGAATTGTTTCCAAGTATTCCACACGGAATAGGTTTGGAATGGTTTGGAGAGGTTTTGACTAAAGAATCAGGTTTGAATAACAGGATTATTAATCTGATGATGGAATTTATGGAAATTATTCTAGAATAATTTTATGTTATTTAAGGGAGAATTCTACAGGCAAAGGAAAGGGGTGGCGATGGGAACCCCTTGTGCCACTGTTTATGCAAATTTGGTGTTGTACTACTGGGAACAAAAATATGTACTGAATAGTTCCTGGAAGGGTAAGATAAAATTCTACAAAAGATACCTGGATGATATGTCTTTTATGGTCTGGCACGGAGGAGGAATTAAAACAGTTCATACAGTTTATTAATTTAAGCACAGGTTTTTTGAGCTTTACCCATGAGATGAATTTTACATTACTTGGATATCAAATTAACGAAAGATTGCATTAACCTCTGTTTTCAATCACAAATTTATAGGAAACCCACTTTTTCCAATGCCTACTTACATTTTGAGAGTGGGCACCCTTTTTATCAAAAAAGGGGATTATTAAGGGGCAAGTAATTAGAGCTTCAAGGATGTCCAGTGTATTGGAAATTTTTAATAAAGAAACACCAATTCTCAAGGACTTATTTAAGGAAAAGGGGTATCCTGAATATTTGATAGATAATATAATCAATGAGGTGAAGAATAATAGAGGAACAAAATATCCACCTTTATTAGGGTTAGGTAGAGCATTAAGTCAGGTGGATCTACGAAGGAAGGGGTCCGAGGTTGGGACCAATAATAACTTTATGTACACATTTTCGAACAAAGCACAGGAGCTGGAATCGATCATTATTAAATACTGGCCGATTCTAGGAGTGAATGAGGAAATTAAGGAATTTTTTGTTGAGAAACCTCACTTTATAAGAAGAAGGGGGGTCAACTTAAAAGAATGGTTTGAAAGAAAGGAACATGTTAACATGAATAAAAAGAAAAAGGGGACATTTAAATGTAACCACTGCAACCAATGTTGGGCAATGCTAAATCAGGGTACTTTTTATCTTCCGCATAGGAAATTTGAGGCAAGATCTGACAACTATTACAATTGTGCAAAGGGAGTGGTATACTTAGGGGTCTGCATATCCTGTTTATGTTTTTATGTAGGCAAGACAGAGAGACCCCTAAGAAGAAGGGTATAAGAGCATTTTTATGACATTTTGAAAAAGAAGGAAACAAATGCTTTTTTTTAAGCACTCCCAGACATGTAAAGAGATGACACTTAGGTTCATGGTATTAGAGCAGGTTATTCCTGAAGTAAGAGGGGGTAGTTGGGAAACGTTGCTTGAGTACCGTGAACTATATTGGCAGTTGAGACTTAATGCTACTAGACCCCCAGGACTGAATGACAACATTAATATTACTCCAGTATTGAAATTAAGAAGGGCTAGACTCTAACGTATTTAGAAGGGGGTATTGTGGCTTATTTATTGAAGAAGAAATCCTCCTATAGATCTCCTAAGGAGAGTTTTTCATGGTTTTAACCTCAGGTATGCTGCTGCTTGTATGTATTCTGTCTGCATTTTTTATATTTGTTATATATTTATATATGTATTTTATTGTATATGGACAATACACAGGGCAGTATCAAATTTAGTTGAATTTTATATGGAATGTATGACGTTGTATTAATTAATTAAGGAATGAAGTGTTGATCAGCTGATATGAATTTATCATTTAAAAGGACAATGTGCAAATGTATTTGTGTCTCCTTGAAAAAGCCTGGTAGAGTACCGGGCGAAAGCACTTGGTGGTTATTTTATTTTTTCATTAAACTGCTATTTTGCTGAATTGCAGAGTTGCCTTTTCTGTAACAATCTCCGGATCCTGTGCTGGTGGATATCCTTGGATTTACTTGGTGTTGTGGCACCACTGTAGTTTCCTCATATGCAGTCTTGCATATGGCATTAGAAGAATGCAGGAGGCCATGAACCCCAAGGCTTGCAGTATTTTTTTCTTGCAGATAGCAGGGTTTTTGTGGCCACTTTGAAGTAGGTTGTCAAATGAATTTGTTTCTCTTGCGTGAGGTAAGCCATCTGGGAAGTTGTATTCAAGCTTGCTCCCAGGAATATAATTTGTTGACAGGGTACCAGGTGTTATTTATTTTCGTTTATGGTATACCCCAAACAAGTTAGAATGAGAAGTTATGTACCTACCATAACGTTCCATGTTAGTTGTCTTCTTCTCACCTTCTTTCTTGCTGGATGGGTTCGGAGCCGATCCTCGGCTCCGACTCAGCCAATACTAAAGCTCGAGAGCTATTTCCACCGGCTCGAGGCTCAACTATACCCCACAATGCTAGGTGGTAACTACTCAGATCTCATTTGATAGCTAAAACCATAGCAGTTCTAGTCTCCATAGGATGGAGAAGAGAGAAACAAAACCCACCTCTATATAAACCTGTATGTAAGCTACCACAAACAGAAAAGGGAGAATAGAGGTGGTAGAACATGTGGGAAGGAAGCCCCAATGGAAGATCCCAAAAAAACCTATCGGTCTGTCCAGGCTGGGGGGAAGGAGGGTGGGACGTGAGAAGAAGACAACTAACATGGAACGTTATGGTAGATACATAACTTCTCAATGTTAAGTTGTCAATCTCGCCTTCATTCTTGCTAGATGGGACCGCGTCCCTAGCACCTTACCCCGGGTGGCTTATCGGAACAGACTCTTGAGAACAGTGGAACCAAAGTTGGCACGGTTTCTGGAGGCCATATCTAATTTGTAATGCAAGATAAAGGTATGATATGAAGCCCATGTGGCTGCTGCACAGATGGAATCTATTGGGTGCCTATCCTGAAAAGCTACAGATGTAGCTAATGCTCTGGTTGAATGAGCTCTAGGTCTTGAAGGCAGCTTTTGATGTCTGATTTCATAGATGAAGGTAATTATAGAGGTAAGCCATCTCGAAAGGGACACTTTAGAAACTGGAAGGCCCATTTTCCCTTCCGCATAAGACAGGAAGAGCTGGTCAGATTTTATGAACTGTTTAGTCCTGTCTAAATAATATCGAAGTTGGCGATGAACATCTAGAAAATGTAACTTTTGTTCCGACCTGTTGGAATAATCAGGGAAGAAGACAGGGGGAATAGATAGTCTGGTTTAGATTTGCCTCGGAGGAAACCTTAGGCAAGAAGGACGGATTAGTCCAGAGGGACACCCTGTCTTTATGGAAAACTAAGTATGGAGGACGACTGCAAAGAGCATGAAGTTCAGATACCCTTCTAGCTAATGTTATGGCTACTAGAAAAATGGTTTTCCATGAGAGCAACTTGAGAGGACATGAAGCCGCAGGTTCGAAGGGGGGGGGGAATCAAGGAAGCTAGGACCAAATTCAAGTCCCACTGAGGTGGGGGATCTTTGATTGGGGGCTTGAGCAAAAAGATACCTCTTAGAAAGGCTTTGCAAAGTTTATGGGACATGATACTGGAGTCTACCTACATGAAAGTTAGATATAGCAGCTAGTTGTACTCTAATGGTAGATGAGGAAGAGCCTAAATGAAAGAGCTCTGCCAGGAAGTCTAGGATAGACTGGATAGGTGCGGTGAAGGGGTCTATGTTTTTAGATGCTGCCCAGAAGGAAAAACGTTTCCACTTACTATTGTAAATCCTTCTGGTGGAAGACTTGAGAGGCTATCAGGATGTTACGGACCGAATGAGAAATTAAAGGAAGCCTGGCTAGGGTAGGAATTGGAGAAACCACGCTGTGAGGTTGAGAGATTGGAGGGAGTGGTGCAGCTGGCCCAACTGGTAGGTCAAAAGATCTGGCACTGGGTCCAGATGCCAAGGCTGCTCCAAGAGGTAATGATGCAGGAACGGAAACCATATCTGTCGAGGCCAGTAAGGAGCAATGAGGATCATAGTGACTCTCAGGGCGATAGCTTTCTGAATTAATTGAGAGATCAGTGGAAAAGGGGGAAAAGCATACAGAAGTCCCCAGGGCCAATCGTGGACTAGAGCGTCTCTGGTGGGTTGGCCTGGTAGAGGGAAGAGGGTGAAGAAATCGTGACACCTGCTGTTTTGAAGAGTAGCAAAAAGATCGCAGCAAGGCCGGCCCCATCTTAGAAAGATTTCTTCCAGCACTAATTTTTTTTAGAGACCACTCATGAGGCATGAGAATAGCCCTGTTCAACTTGTCCGCAATCATGTTGGACTTCCCGGGAATGTGCGTTGCTATCAGAAACCGCTGAGAAGAGATCGCCCACTGCCAAAGTCTGAGTGCCTCTCGACATAAGGGATAGGACTTGGTTCCACCCCGTTTGTTGATGTACCACACTACGGACATGTTGTCCGCCTGAATTGCAATAGTCCCTGTGGGAAGAGAGTCCTGAAGGGCTTGCAATGCTAAAAGCACTGCTCTCATCTCTAAGACATTTATGTGCAAGTGGCACTCGAAGGGTTGCCACGTGCCCTGGACTGTCCTGCCCTGATAATGCCCCCCCACCCGATCAGGGAGGCGTCCGTTGTGACCATGGCGATTGGGGGGGGGATGAAGGGTCTGCCCTGAAGAACTTGAGGTGATGTCATCCACCAAGACAAGTGATTCTTGCATGATTGGGTTAGCAGAATGATGTGAGACGTTGGAAGGACCATTGAGAAAACAGCATCCACTGGAGGATCCGCATGTGAAAACAAGCTAGGGGAAGAAGTGTAATGGTAGCCGCCATGAGTCCTAATACCTTCAAGACTACCCTGGCTTTGATCTTGTTGCATTGAAGCAGAAGGTAAACGTGTTTGCGGATATCTAATACTCTTTGCTCTGTCAGTCTGGCAGAAAGATGAACTGTGTCTAAGGTGTTGCCTATAAAGGTAACAGACTGACAAGGCGACAAGGCAGATTTTTCAAAATTTACTGAAATGCCTAGAGCTTGGCAAGCTTGAATGGTGAAGTCTCTGGATAGAAGAAGTTGACGCCACATGGTGGCAGTAAGGAGCCAGTCGTCTAAATGTGGAAACACCTGGAATCCTTGACGTCTCAGGTGAGCCGTGACCACTGCCATACATTTGGTGAACACTCGGGGGGCTGTAGTGAGACCAAAGGGCAGGGCTCTGAACTGGTAGTGACTGGCTCCCAGCCTGAAGCGGAGAAACCTCCTGGAGCGTCTGTGCATTTTGATATGGTAGTACGCATCCTGAAGGTTTATTGAGCACATCCAATTGTCCTGACCCAAGAAGGGTAGAATGGACTGTAGCGTGACCATCCGGAATTTTGTTTTCTTCACATACTTGTTTAGCATGCGGAGATCCAGTATTGGTCTCCAGTCACCGGTCTTTTTTGGTACCAAAAAGAATTTGGAGTAGATTCCGGATCCTTGCTGGTCTGCTGGGACTGGCTGGATAGCTCTTTTAGACAGCAGCTTTGATATTTCTAACGCTGCTTGTTCCCTTAGACTGGGTGGAACGTCTGGAAGGGATCCTTTGGGTTGGGATGGGATGTGAATAAAGGGGATTTTGTAACCCTCAGATATAATCGATTGTACCCATTTGTCTTGAGTGAGGGAAAGCCAGGCTTCTGGGTACAGTGATAATCTTCCCCCGACTGCCTCCGAAGGTGGACAGCCGGGCAGCTCCTCAGGGATGCTGAAAGGGTTTATCAGAGTGTCTCTCTGCAACCCTGGTTTTGTGGACCACCTCTGCCCCTAGGGCGGCATCTATTATTGTTCCCCCCTCTGCCTCTAGAGGGGAATCGACTTTGTGCATCAGATGAGACTCCTTGTGGTTTGCGGAACCACATTCCCACCTTTGGGATAAGGTCTGGAAGGGGTAGAAAAACGGACTCCCACAGCAGAGAGTGTCTTACCTTCCTGCTCGCACCTAGTTAATGTATCCTTCACCTGAGGTCCAAACAACGTTGAGCCATCAACGGGGGAATTGGTGAAGGACGCCTTGAAAGGGTCCGCAAAATTGCAAAGCCGCATCCAGGCATGGCGTCGTAAAGCTACACCTGTGCCTGCGGCCCTACTCACCCCATCGGCCGCATATGAGATAAGCCGCATGGAGGAGTTGACAATCGAATTCAGGGTTGCCAGCTGGGAGTTCATTTTGTCTTGGAACCCCTCAGCTGTTGGATCCTGCATAGCATCACCCATATCTTGGAGTAAATCCCTCTGGAAACGGGTGAAGTGACACAAGTAGTTCAGCGACCGCATGGCAAAGGTCGCTGAGGAAAACATCCGCTTACCATACCTGTCCATGGTCCTAGACTCCTTATTAGGAGGATGGACAGGTACCGAAGGATCGGCTAATTCCTTCTTAGTGGCTGCGGCCACCACCATGGCATCAACAGAGACGCCTTTAGATAAGAACAGTTTCTCTTTCGGGGCTGTAATAAATTTAGATGGCCTCCATGGGGTAGGTTCCACCGAATCACAGGCCGTCCACGCTTCCTTGCCACCACTTCCATGAGGGGGTCAAAGGGAGGAGACACCCAGGAGGTGGAAGGGCGAGAGCCTAACGCCTCAAGGTAGACCGACTCGTCCTCTGAAGGGTTAAGGGCGGGCCAGTTCCCCCTCTGTTAAAGGATTTCAAGGATGTCAGCAAAAGAGACATCCTCAGAGGGGGATCGAGGGGAACCTTCAGATTCCTCCAAGTCGGTGTCCGAGGTAATAGTCTCAGGGGAGTCAATGTGCTTCCTCTTGCACTGTCTCTTCCGAGGGGGTTCCCCTGCCAGATCAGGAGAAGCCTCGGAAGAAGAGGATATTCCCAATGGGGGGAAACCTGAGGGGTTGGCTCTCTACGGTCTGGTACGAGGGGGTGGGTAGAAACCACCGCAGGCACTGAAGAGGGAGGAGCCAATGGAGCCGACTGTGGGGTAGACACGGGCTCTAACACGCTCCGCATGACCTCGAAGGCGCCCCGATCAGCCAGGGCCGAAGGTCCCCGCTCCGAGGAGACAAGGACCCCCCCGGCACCGACAGGGATGGCTCCGAGGCCGATGTCGGAGCCGAACTTACCAGCGCCGATGCTCCGAGGGGGAGAACTGGGTCGGACAAGGGTCCGATGCCACTCGCCCCCTCGGAGCAGACGAGGGAAGCCTGGCACCGAGATCCCTCCAAAGAGGAAAACGGAGCAGACAACTGAGCTGAAAGGGAGGGCATCGGCTCCGACGCACCGACAGCCATGGCTCCGAACTCAAAGGAGTCGGAGGAGGAACAGAAGAAGGGATGGGAATAGCCGCCGACTGTTGAGTAGGGCTATGCAGCATTTGGGCCAGTGCCTCGGACCTGAGAAGTCTACTCACCACCCTCTGTAAGTCATGGTCGGACAGCCTGGAGGACCGAGAGGAATGGGACCTGTGGCTCCGCTCCGACAGAAGAGGGGATCCCGGAGCCGAGTGGATGGAGCCGATGGAAGGGGACCTCGGCCTCTTCCTAGAAGGTGGCTCCGATAAAACTATCGGAGCCGACCGAGTCTTAGCACCCTCGGCTCCGGCCGGAGCCGAGGTAATGGTTTGAGTCTTCGAAACATCGACTCCAGCCGGAGCCGATGTCGAAGTAGTCTTAATGCTCCCAGCGGACGGCTCTGAAACTGGAGCCGACGGCCTGGAAGTCTTTGAAGGCTTCCCCAACGCAGACTGGGTTGAGGAGCCTTCAGGCTGTAATAAGCCTCGAAGAATAAGTTTATTTTTGCGTTCCTGCAGGACTCTCGGGCTGAATGCATGGCAAACAGCACAGGAGTCCTGCAGGTGCAAAGGTCCCAGGCAATATACACAAGAAGTGCGACTGTCTGTCAGAGACATTTTCTGATAGCACGAGTCACACTTCTTGAAGCCTGAGACCTTGGAGTCTTTCAACATCCCAGAAAAGTGACTGTATACACAAATTAGACACAGACACAAAAAACAGACACACCCTTTAACCCAAAAAGGAAAAAAAACAATCACACTGAAAGACAAAGGGAAAAAAGAGGGTAGTGGGCCAAAGGCCTAGATCTTGAAAGGGAATAAAAACGAGGGAGGACCCGATTTAAACTAGGATACCCAGTACTATAAAAACTGACTAAAACAAAAACGATAGGGGTAGTTATCACTAACCTGCCAGAGCCGGTAGAAGAAAGCACCTTGCAGCTAAGCGGCAAATGAGATCTGAGTAGTTACCGCCTAGCATTGTGGGATATAGGGGAGCCTTGAGCTGGTGGAAATAGCTCTCGAGCTTTAGTATTGGCCGAGTCGGAGCCGAGGATCGGCTCCGAACCCAAACAGCAAGAATGAAGGCAAGATTGACAACTTAACATCCCTTTTTACAGAGGCCAGATGATCAAGTATGTCCTGGCTTTTTGCCTGAATTAGACAATCGTCCAGGTATGGTATATTTGAATATTTCTTTGCCAGCAAAATGCAATAACTGGAGCTAGGCACTTGGTGAATACCCTGGGCGCAGTAGATAAGCCAAAGGGCAGTGCAGAGAACTGATGGTGCATGTAGCCTGCTTTGAAGTGTAGGTATCTTCTGCAAGATTCCGATTGGGATGTGCAGGTATGCTTCTTTTAAATCTAGTGTTGCCAACCAGGCATCTTTGCCTAGCATAAGAAGTAATTGGTGAAGAGTCAGCATCTTGAATTTTGGAATCTCAAAAAATGTGTTTAGAGTAGACAGGTCCAGGATAGGAAGTCATGAATTGTCTTTTCTGGGTACCAGGAAAGGTCTTGAGTAGATACCTTGTCCCTTTTCCTCTTCTGGTACCAGTTGAATAGCCTCCATGCTTAATAGAGAAAGTACTTACTTTTGGGCCTCTGCCCACTGATTTGGGGGTAGGTCCAGCCACCCACTTGGTGTTGGCAATGTTGGAAGTGAAATCTGTATCCCTGGGACACTATATTTAAAACCCATTTGTCCTAGGTAATGAGTTCCCAATTCTTTGCATGAGCAGCAATCTCCCCCCCCCCCCCAAAGGGGCAGTTAGTTGATAAGTGCTTGGAAATTTTAAAAGGAAGCCATTGAGACAGTTTACCATAGGGGGAGTCTTATTATTCCCAGATTTGGAAGTGGAAGCCCCCCACTGCTTAGTTCTTTGTGTCCCCTGGGACTGAAACATGGGGTTTTTGCTGTGTCTGGGTTTGGCTTGAGAAGACCTGGAAGGGGATGGATAGGACCAATTCTTAGAGGGTCAGTGCCTACTAAATCTAGGAGGCTTGTAAAACATCTTTAACAGTTTGCATAGATTTAGCTTTATCTTCCATCTTTTTAAGAACTTCCTCAGCCTTGTTGCCAAACAGGCGGTCCAGATTTAAAGGAGCATCCAACAATTTAGCTTTAACATGATCAGGCAAAGATCGCTCCTTAAGCCAAGCATGCCTTCTGAGCACAGACCCAGTAACAGTAGCCCTGCAAGAGAGACCTCTAATGAATCAAAACCACATTGCAAAGTATGTTTTCCGACTTGTTCAGCAGAGTGCATTAAATCCTGTAATTCTTTATTTTCCACACAGTCAGGAATCAACATAATTTTCTGTTTAAGCAGTCCAATAACATGTTGCTGATACTTTAACATATGAAATTGGCAGTTTAAAGCCCTAATGCCCAAGGCTGCAGAAGTGCAAACCTTCTTACTCCATCTATCCAGCGCCCTGGAGTCTATCAGAAGGGGTAGGATTTTTAGCAGAAGAAGTCTTAATGCCCTTGGGCCCCTGTGAAATAGTCTCTGGATCTGCAATAGGATTTTTGAAAAGGAACTTGTGGGACTCTGGGACCCCGTAGTATCTGTCAGGTTTTCTGGGAGCAGGAGGCAGGGAATCAGGGGCCAAAGTAGATTCCGAAAAAGCATCAACAATGTCTAGTACAGGAGGAATAGCTAAAGGCCTATGCTGAGGTAGGAGAAAAAAATCCCTAAACCTCTTTTTTGAATCAGAAAAATCTTGGCTTTCCCAGTGGAAATGCTCCCTTAGAGTATGCAGGGTTTCCCCAAAAGAAAAATCCTCAGGAGGGGAAGCAGAGGAAATGGAATCCTCTGCATCAGAATCTTCATAAGTAGATAAGGGCAAATCCAGATCATCAGAAGAATCAGAAAAAACAGAATCCTGATCAGAAGATTCATAATCAACTTCAGTCCTAGGCCTCTTAGAAGGGGGGGGGGGTTGGCTACCCCTGATTAGAGTTATTAGATCTTCAGCCATTCTTATTTGTTTTTTAGGCATAGAGGCCTGAGCGGCGTCTTTTTTAGGGCATGGATCGAGATTTAGGCCTAAGTAAATAAGGAGGCATTAGTTTAATATGCAAGTCCGGAGGCCTGAATACACCCTCAGAAGCCAGTGCCTGCACAGCAGCTCTGGACCCATCCAAGGTATAGACATCCACGGGTTCCTTAGATGAAGCATCTTGCGGCATACTGGACTCTGAATGGGTCTCAGTAGAGGCCTGCGAATCAGAAGTAGCGGGCATCAGGGGCTGCGAAAGCGCCAGAGTACCACGAACTGGCGACTGGCTTAGGACAAGTATCTGCAGTTTTGGACCTCGGCGGCCTCCTTTATCTTTGCATTTTTTCAGAATCTCGGTAGTCGGATGGCTAACCGATGACATTTCTGGATAATTAAACCAAGAACAGAAATATTTAGAGACGAAAATATACCGACAACAGATAGTATGCTGATTAAATAAAGCACAAAACTGACAGCAAGGTACATTGTGGTCAGGGCCTAGGCAAGGAATACAGTACAAATGAAAATCTTTGAGGTATTTGCTTTCCACAAGTAATGCAATTATTAACTTTTACTGACATCGGTAAGGAGCAAGAAAAAGTTTCCCCAATGGGGTACTTAGCTTTAGTTGAAGACTTCGGTTCTGAAATTCAAAAACGAAAATTTCAGGAGTCGGCAGACAGGCACTTGTGAACTGCTTCTGCTTCGGGCATCGCACAACAAGAAAGACTGATGTAATGGCGTCGGCTGCATGTTTTATACCCCTGACGTCATGGAAGAAAGGCCAGCAACTGACGCAGGACCAAAGACTTTATTAATCAGGCCGACTGAGGGCTACCTGCAAGCAGATAACCCAAATGTAATGACTGCAACAGTGAAACACGAAGAACATCCACAGTGATAAGTGTTTAGTTACTTGACTTGCAGAATGCAGTAAGTCTTGTAAATCTTTAGATTCTGCCCAAGCAGGAAAGGAGGACATTTTTTTGTTTAAGGAGTTCCAAGGTATGTTGCTGATATTTAAGCATGTGGAACTGACAATTTATTGCCCTGATAGCAAGAATAGCTGAGGTATACATTTTTTTACCCCATCTGTCCACTGCTCAGGAATCCCTGTCTGAGGGGGTGGGATTTTTAGTTGGTTGCTTTAGTCCCTTTTGGCCCTTGGGAAATGACCTCAGGGTCAGCTGTTGGATTTTTAAAAATATATTTGTGAGAGTCAGGGACTCTATAGTACCTGTCTGGTTTTCTGGGAGTAGGAGGGAGGGTGTCTAGAGTCCAGCTGGATTCAAGTAAATCATCATCCACCATATCCAGGACTGGGGGAGGGGGGCAGCTAAGAGTTTGTGTTGTGGAAGATCTAGGAATTCCCTGATTCTTGTTAGACTCTGTTGAGGTATGCAGGGTTTTCCCAAAGGAAAAAACCTCTGGGGAGAGGCTGAAGGAATGGATTCTTCTGCCTCAGAATCCCAAGTGGACACGGGTTGCATGTCTTCATAGTCAGATTCATCAGTCTTCAGACAAAACTACTGGAGACAGATCTCTTAATTTTTGAGGGGGTGGCTTGGCTTCCCCTAATCAGCATGGTAAGGTCTTCTGCCATTTTAAGCATTTGAGACTGAGGCAAGGTAGCAGACACCTGAGAGTGGGTAGTCTGTTTCTTGGGTGTGGTTCAAACCCTGGGCCTAAGGTGCTCAGTTGTTTTCGAAAGAACGGTAGTCGTGAAAGAAGGCACTGGTTTGTGTTGAGATTCGGTGGTGTGAAGGATTTCTCGGAAGCCGGTGCCTGCTCAGCGGCTCCGGACCTATCCAAGGTAGAGATGACCACAGGATCCTTAGAAGAGTTCTGCAGCATACCAGACTCTGAAAAGGTCTCGGTAGTGGCCTGTGACTCAACTGAAGCGGGCAGCAGGGGCTGTGAAAGCACCTCACCGAGTACCGGAGAAAGTACAGTTGTGTACACTTACCATAAAAGTAGATGTTAGAGTGTATTCACTGTTGCAGTCATTACATTTGGGTAATCTGCTGGCAGGTTGCCCTCAGTCGGCCTGATTAACAAAAGTCTAGGGTCCTGTGTCGGTTGCTGCCCCTTCTTCCATGACATCAGGTCGTAAGGGGTATAAAACATGCAGCTGATGCCATTACATCAGTTTTTCTTGCCCCAGATGTCAGGTGCCCCCCAAATGGGGAGCAATATATATATATATATATATATATATATATAAACAGAAAAATATACCTCCAAATAAAAGCAAATACACCAAAAAGGCTTTTAAGCATAGTAAAAGAAGTAGAGGTATAGTAAAGAGAAACAGGGGGCTGGTGGGAGGGTAACCAGAACTGCAACAGTGAATACACCAACATCTACATTTATGGTAAGTGTACGCAACTGTACTATGTTCTTCGTGTTTCACTGTTGCAGTCATTACATTTGGGTAGATTCCCAAAGCTATGGTTGGGAGGATGGATTTATACAGCATTAGGACCAGTTATAAGGCCCTGCAAAACAGCAGTGACAAAGCCAGCTCTGGATTTAGAGAAAATTGGTAAGTGATCATGCTTGGTGAAAGTATGAACTGAACTCCAGGTAGCAGCTTCTAGAATATTCCTGGTAAGAACACCTCTGAGAAAGGCTGTTGATGTAGAGGCAGCCCTGGTGGAATGAGATCTGATCCCCTGGGGCATTGGTTTTCCATGATGCTTATAACAGAAATTAATACAATGGCTTATCCATTTAGAAATGGTTTGCTTTGAAATAGCCTTCCCCTCAGCCCCTGCAGCAAATGCTACCAGCAAGGATTTTCTTCAAGATTTAGTCCTGTCCAAGTAGAAAGTACAGTTTTGTACCTACCATAAATGTAGATGTTTGAGTGTTCACCCTGCTGCAGTCATCACACTTGGGTTATCCTGCCGTCAAGTGGTCCCCGCAGTTGGCCTGAGTTCCAAAGTCCTGGTCCGGCGTTGGTTGCTGTCGCTTCCTCCCTGACGTCTGCGCACCAGGGGTATATGGCATCCAATGCCATTTTCTTCAATTTTTCTTGCCCCAGATGTCAGGTGCCCCCAATAGGTAGGCAATACATGTTGCTATATTAAATAATATATACAAGTAAAAATAAAGCAATACTTTCAGTCACAAGCAAATACACCACAGAGGTTGTGTAGGATAGAAAGGAATGGATAAGTCCAGCTAGTGCAGAGGGGATGGAGGGAGGGTAACCTGGACTGCAGCAGGGTGAACACTCTAACATCTACATTTATGGTAGGTACAAAACTGTACTATGTTCATAGTGTTACCCTGCTGCAGTCATCACACTTGGGTAGAATCCCAAAGCTAAGGATGGGTGGTGGAGTTAAACAGGGTTAGAAGCTAGTAAGCCCTGCAAAACTGCAGTGGCAAAGCCAGCTCTAGTCTTAGAATACAGAGGTAAGTGATGGTGTTTAGTGAAGGTGTGCACTGAACTCCAAGTTGCAGCTTCCAGAATATCATTGATTGGCACCCCCGAGAACGGCTGCTGATGCAGCTGTAGCCCTGGTGGAGTGGGACCTAATGTTAGCAGGTACCGGTTTCCCATGATGCGTGTAGCAGAACTGTATGCAATGTCCTATCCATTTAGAAATGGTCCGTTTTGAGATAGCTTTTCCTTGTGATCCTGCAGCATAGGCTACAAAGAGCTGGTCAGAGTTTCTGAAAGCTTTAGTTTTATCCAAGTAGTAACGTAATTGTCTGTGAACGTCCAAAGAGTGCAGGAGTCTCTCCTTTGTTCTGGGGATTTGGGAAAAAGGTGGGCAAATGAATGGTTTGGTTTAGGGCCACACTGGATACCACCTTTGGCATAAAGGAAGGGTTAAGTTCACAAACAGAACCCGTCTTGTTGAAAAATGAGAAAAGGCTCCACTGCCATTAGTGCCTGTAGCTCTGAGACTCTTCTAGCTGAAGTTATTGCTAGCAGCAGGGCAGTTTTCCATGAAAGAAACTGTAAATCAGCTGAGAAAGCTGGTTCAAAGGGTGGCAGTGTAAGTTTTTCCAGAACAAAGTTGAGATCCCAAGTAGGTGTTGGTGCTCTCCTGGGCGGTCTTATATTCTTAGCCCCTCTGAGGTACTGTCTTAGGAGTGGATGTGAAAATAAAGGAGGATTCGTGTTGTAATGAGCTGTAATTGCTGAGGCGTGGATCGTAATAGATGAAAAGGAAAGACCGTTGTGCAACATCTCAGTTAAATATTGCAGAATCTGAGGCATGTTTGGATCAAGGGGATTTTGGCCTTTAGCCTGGTTCCATGCACAAAATCTTTTCCATTTGTCTGAATAAGTTTTCCTGGTGCTGGGCCTCCTGAATGACATCCATAACAGCTTTGGATAGAGGTGTTGGTTAATTGTTTAGGTAATTTGCCATGCAGCCAGATTTATAGTCTTGAGCTTGCTGTGTAGAATTTGTCTCGCTGGGTGAGCAAGTGAGGAATTTGTGGTAAAATCCATGGTGGGCCGTGGGCCATGTTCTTTAGAATTGGGTACTAGTGCTGGCGTGGCCATTCTGGTGCAATTAGTATCATTTGAGGCCTCTCCAATCTGACTTTCAGCAGCACCTTTGCTAGAAGAGGTAGTGGAGGAAAGGCATACACTTAAATGTTTTCCAACTGAATGAGAGGGTGTCCACTTTCCAAGCTTGTGGGTGGAATGTCCTTGTACAAAATTTTTGTAGTTGGTAGTTTTGTGGGTTGGCAAACAGATCTATGTCTGGGCGTCCCCATTTTTGAGTTATCATTGCAAATATTTGTGGATCCAGCTTCCACTCGTGGGGATCCATGATGTTTCTGCTTAGGTCATCTGCCAATGTGTTTTTCTTTCCTGGCAGGAATTGTGCTTGTAGTTGAACTTGGTAAGACAGTGCTGTGCTCCACAAGGTCAATGCTTGTCTGCATAGAGGGTAGGAATGTGTGCCCCCTTGCTTGTTGATGTACCACATTACTGTGGTATTGTCCGTCTTTACTATTAGTTGTCCTGGGTGTAAGAGGTCCTTGAAAGCTGTTAGGGCATTCTGTACTGCTAGCATTTCCTTTTGATTGATATGCAGATGCCTTTGATCTGTAGTCCATTTACCCTGAATGCACTGTCCTGCCATGTGTGCTCCCCAGGCATAGTCCAATGCATCTGTTGTCATAGTTTGTCTGGCTGTGGGTAGTGTGAAAGGCTGACCCTTGTTGAGGTGACATGCCTGTGCCCATCATAGAAACTCCTGTTGAAGGCAGGGAATGAGTGGTATCATTGTTTCCAAGCTGTGGTTGTGCAGAGTCCATACACTTTTCAGGTACCATTGTAATTTCCTCATATGCAGTTTTGCAAATGATATTGGTAGAATGCAAGATGCCATGAATCCCAAGGCCTGCAGAATTTTTCTTGCAGGGAGTTGGGTCTTTGTTGCCATTATAAGTACTGAGTCAGCTGTAGTTACCTGGCGTGAGATAAGCCATCTGGGCAGTTGTATTCAAGCTGGCACCCAGGAATATTATGTTTTGTGAGGGCACTAGTTTTGATTTCTTTTCGTTTACCGTGTACCCTAGGCAACTTAGAAGGTGTTTGACAAATGCCAGATGTTTTAAAAGAATGTCCTTGCTTTCTGCTTGAATAAGGCAGTCGTCCAGGTATGGGCATATTTGACTTCCTCTTTGTCTGCAGTATGCAATTACTGGTGCCAGGCATTTTGTGAAGACCCTGGGAGCAGTAGATAAGCCAAAGGGCAGTGCAGAGAATTGATAATGGGTTGAACCAGCAATGAAGCAGAGGTATCTTCTGCAATTTTGTCAGATAGGGACATGTAGGTATGCCTCCTTGAGGTCCAACGTTACTAGCCAAGCCTTCTTGCTCAGCATGGGAAGAAGCTGCTGCAGTGTTAGCATCTTGAATTTTGGTACTTGCAGATAGGTGTTCAGAATTGAAAGATCCAGAATGGGTCTCCATGCTTTGTCCTTTCTGGGGACTAGAAAGAGTCTTGAGTAAAATCCTTGTCCTTGCTCCTGTGTAGGTACCTGTTGAATGGCTCTCATGTCCACGAGAGCTGTAATTTGTTTTTGTGCCTCTGCCCATTGATTTGGTGGCAGGTTTGGCATTCCTTTTATCCTTGGCAAGGTATGAAAGTGGAATCTGTATCCTTGAGACAATGTTTAGGACCCATTTGCCTTTTGTGATGATGTGCCAGTTGTCTGCAAATGGTGCTAATTTTCCTCCCAAGGGAGCTGCCAAGAGAGATTTGCTTGGTAGTTGGAAGGTTGAGTCATTGTGTTTGTCTTCTGCTAGCCTGGGGCCAGTCTTCACCTCCTTTCTGGGTAATGGCACCCCATTGGTGAGGTTTGTAAGGGCCTTGTGACTGACCTCTGCCCCTTGGGCGTCTGTATTTGCCCCTCTGTGGTCTATCAGAAGCTGGAAAGAACCAGTTTTTTGTTGGCCAATTTCTTCTACTTCCTGTAGAGCGTCTGTTACTGGGTCTGTCATACGCAGACACGCTTGGTTAAAAGAACAAACCCTACCTGAACATGTTAAAGCAAAATTATTGGATGCACCTTTACAGCAGGATGTCTTATTTGGTGTCAAAGCAGAAGAGGTTTTAAAGAAAATGGAGGATAAGGCAAAGTCTATGCAGATGGTCAAGGAGGTAGAGCGAGTTTCTGCAATACAAAGTTAGGTCCCAGGCCTGGGTTGGAGCTCTCCTGGGTGGTCTCAAGTTTTTGGCCCCACTGAGATACTGCTTTAGAAGAGGATGAGAGAAGAGGGGGAGTTCTGTGCTGAAATGGCTGATGCATGGATTTTTATGGAAGAAAAACACAGGCACTTGTGAAGCATCTCAGTTAAGTATTGCAAAATCTGAGGTAAATTGGGCACTGCTGTGCTCATCCCTTGAGACTGATTCCAGGCACAGATTATTTTACATTTGTCAGCATAAGATTTTCTAGTACCAGGTCTTCTCGCCTCCAAAATGAAATCCATCACAGGTTTGCTGAGGGATGTTAAGGGGGAATTTAAGTGCTTAGCCAAGCTGCAAGATTCAATGTTTGGTGCTGAGGGTGAAGAATTTGGTTCTCCTGCTGAGACAGTAAGGAAGGTGTCTGAGGCAGGTGACACACTGTGCAGGAGCGGGTACCAGTGTTGGCGAGGCCAGTCTGGAGCAATCAAAATAATTTTTGGTTTGTCCTGTTTGACTTTTAGAAGAACTATGGAGAGGAGAGCAGAGGCAGAGGCAGAGGGGGAAAGGCATAGACAAAGGTTTTTCTAGCTGAAGGACAGAGCATCCACTTTCCAGGCTTTTTTGTGATGAGTTCTTGTGCAAAATTTGAACTGGTAGTTCTGGGGTGAAGCAAAATGATCTGCGTCTGTCTGGGCTCCCCCATTTGTGTGTCAACATGTTGAAAATCCGTGGTTCCAGTTTCCATTTATGTGGGTCCATGAGATTTCTGCTTAGTTTGTCTGCCAGAACATTCAGCTTTCCTGGCAGGAATTGAGCTTGCAGTTGTACTTGGTATCTCAAGGCCGTGTTCCACAATGCCATGGCTAGTCTGCAGAGGGGGTAGGAATTTGTACCCTCCTGCTTGTTTATGTACCACATAACCGTGGTGTTGTCCGTCTTCATTAGTAATTGTCCTGGATGAAGGTACTCCTTGAAGGCTGTCACAGCGTTCTGTACAGCCAGCATTTCTTTTTGATTGATATGAAGGTGCATTTGATTTGGCCTCCATTTGCCCTGAATGCACTTCCCTGCCAGATGAGCCCCCCCATGCATAGTCTGAAGCGTCTGTAGTTAGGGTTTGGATGGCAGGGGGTGGTGTGAATGGCAGTCCCTTGTTTTGGTGGCAGGCCTCTGCCCCCCATAGGAACTCTAGGCGCAGGCAAGGTATGATAGGAATCATTGTTTCCAGGCTGTGACAATGTTGACTCTATAAACTTTTTAAGTACCACTGAAGTTTCCTCATAAGCAGTCTTGCATATGGAATTAGAAGGATGCAGGAGGCCATGAACCCCAAGGCTTGCAGTTATTTGCCTTGCAGATAGCAGGGTTTTTGTGGCCACCTGTTTGAAGTAAGTCACCAAATGAATTTGTTTTTCTGGCGTAAGGAAAGCCATCTGGGCAGTTGTATTTAAGCTTGCTCCCAGGAATGTAATTTTTTGAGAGGGTACCAGTTGTGATTTCTTTTCATTTATGGTGTAACCTAGACAAGTTAGAACTCTTTATGCCAGATGTTTTAGAAGAATTCATTCAGCTGACATTGTTAGATTTTTTGCACTAGGGACTATGTATTCTGAAGTGTTTTTGTGAGATGAAGTTTGCATTCAATCAATGTAATGTTGCTCATAGTGCAAATGAACTAATTAGTTTTGATTGATTGATTAATTAGGGGGTTGGCTGATGAATTTTTGCTGCTGTATTTAAAGAGAAGGTTTTTGAATGATAAAATGTTCCATTGAAGACGAAAAGCCGAGGTACCAGGACTTGGATTTGTGAATAAAGGATTTGTTTTACCTTCCTGTGGTGGTGTTCCTGTCTGCTACTTAAAGTATTTATTTTGGTTCGTGTTTGCAGTTGTGTAGTCATGGATTCACTTGTAGCTGAAGGAAACACCAATGGTGTAAATGGCAGAGCTGGTGGATATTTTCTGTTCAATGAAGTTTTGAGGGAAAGAGAGAGAAAAAACGCGCCACTTCTAATTTGGGGTCTACTGGAGAAGTTGGTTCGTGTTCAGATGAGTTTGCCAGACTTGAGAGGCTCATGGCTAAAGAGGTGACTGTTTATTATGATTCAAAATTACTTGAAAAATACATTTCGTTAAATATCGCTCCTAGAGGTTTACGCATTGACAAGTTACCGGCCGGAGGATTTGCTGAGGATGAGAGCGACCTGCTTTTGGAATGGAGACAGGTCGCTCAAGTACGTACTCTTAGCTGTTTAAAGATGCTGATCAAGAAAAGTAATAGGGTTGTTGACAATCTACGCAAGGAGATTGTCAAATTGCAGCAGGAACTAATGGATAAGACTTCACCCAATGTTTTTGAGACTGTTTTTAGAATTATTAATGAAAAAATTGTTAAAGTAGAAAACAATGTTGTGGGACGTTCTAAACTTAATAGGGACATAAGAGATCATGAAAGGGATGAAGTATTTAATTGGCCACGCAAGGGTCATTGTCAACGCCGTAATGTCAATATGCGCATGTCTAGAAGTGAAGATGGTTCACCTTGCTCTTCTATGGAGACTGTCTGTAGCCGTAAGAATGTGTCTTTTGAAGATGCTGGTTTAGACGGTTCTAGTGAAAGAACTGGAGGTAGCAATAGTGATCAAAATGCAAAGAAATCTTGTATGCAAACTCGGTCCAGGAAGAATCAAGGAAATAAAAACTTTTTTTCATCAAAATTTATAGCAGACGTCGCACGGACTGTGAGATTGTCCAGCCCTGAGAATGAGGCATCTGTGCGTTTTGTGGACATTATTGAGAATCCCTTTTGTGACTTTAATATTCATGGTGAGATTGTTTCTTAATTCTGATAATTTAAGTATTGTGAATCTTTCCAACATTCATCTCCTGAATTGTGTAATGTTTTATATAAGGGCACTAAATTCATTCCTACAAAATTGCCCACTTTAGCTGATGTCATTTTGGAAGTTTTGTGCGGAAACAATCTGAAGGTTTATTTTTCTGAATGCAATGAAAATATTTGTGTGGATTTTATGAATGTAAATATGGAAGATAGCATTAATGAGGATGAATTGCTCAATTTGAGTATTTATAACTTTCTGGATGAATCAAATAATGAATATGAGAACAGTTGTAATAATGTTTTAAGTGTCGAACCATTTGGTATGGGTTATAACAGGCTACTTTTGCCTAAATTTTCTAGCAATAGTACCTTTTTGCCTCCTAAGCGTTCGTCTGCTATTAATGTTTTTGAACATGTAGTTTGTGCCAGCGTGGAAAAAGCATACATTGATTTTTGTAAAAAGAAGAGATTATTTAATCTCTCTAAGGAAGAATGGTTTGGCTTTAAAGGAGCTAAGGACAAACTTGGATAAGGTAGCAGTCAGACCCGCTGATAAGGGAGGCAACTGGGTTATTATGAAGAAAAGTACATTGACATTGTTGAAAATTTGCTCAGTGAAGATGTATATAGGAAATTGAATGTTAACCCATTAAGACAATACACACATGAACTTGTCGAATTGCTTGAGAGAGGGGAAAGGCTTGGTTTTTTGTCTAGTAATGATGTTAAAAAATTGCTTTTGAAAGAGCCCAGGCACCCTTATATTTATGCAATTCCAAAAGTTCATAAGGACTTAGTTAACCCTCCAGGTAGACCCATTATTTCAGGAATTGGTTCACATATTGAAAGAACGAATAAATTCCTTGATTTCCATTTCAAATCTTATTTACCCAAAATAGTTTCACACGTTAAAAATACTCAAGATGTTTGTGATGAATTGCAGGGGATGTTATGGGATAATGAATTTTATTGGGCAACTGTGGATATTTCCTCATTATACACAAATATTGATAAGCGATGGGGCTTGGAAGCAATGAAAAGGGTGATGGGGGAAGGACCTAGAACTGCATTTTTGTTGTCATTGTTAGAATATAGACTCACACAATTATTTTGTATGGAAGAAGGAACTTTACCTTCAAGTTAAGGGAACAGCTATGGGTGCGGCCTTTGCTCCTAGTTATGCAATTATATATATGGGGGAGTTTGAAAAAGAATTTATGTTTCAAAATAGTTTTTTCATTAACGTTATTTTTTTTTTTTTTATAAAAGATACACTGACAACCTCATTTTTGTATGCAGGGGAAGGGCCATCTCAATTTGATGTTTTCATACAGGACTTGAATTCAAATTATCATGGGCTTAATTTTGTGCTTGAACATTCAGATGAAAAAATGTATTTTTTGGATGTTGAATTTTATATATTGGGAAAGATCACAAGGTGGAATTTAGACCATTTAGGAAGGCAGCTTCTATGAATAATTTCCTGCATGCTAGTAGCATGCATCCTCCACATTTAATCAGGGCATTGCCTGAAGGGGAATTCAAAAGGATTCTTAGAAATACATCTGATCCAAAATTATGGGATGAAATACTTAATGAAGTATTTCTTAGACTTTCTAATAGAGGTTATTCAGAAGAGGCATTGCTAGCTATAAAAACTCGACTACGAGGAGGAGGGAAAAATGTAGGGAAGGGCTATAATAAATCATGTCCAGGTGAAAAAAGATGAAAGATTGTTCTTCGTCTCTAGATATTCAGATTTTTCATTAGTGGTTGAGATCATTAGACAGTTTTGGTATTTAGTTTGTGAAGATGTAACAGTGGGATGTTTATTTCCTAAACATGTCACATTTTCTTATAGAAGATTCAACAATTTGAAAGAAGTGTTGAGTCAAAAGTTAGAATATTCAATGTATGGTTTGAACGTTGGTGTGGAAAATGTTGTGTGTCATTTGGCCAGAAATTTAGATGGTAAGAAAATTAATGGAAAACAATATCGGGCTTTTGAAAGATTTGTTTGTCACACGGGGTTGTTTACATTTTGGGTTGTGATTGTGCTAAACCATTATGGTACATTGGTCAAACTACTAGGAAAATTAAAATTCGTATTTTAGAACATCTAGGAGACGTGATAAGGGGTAACTTGGATAGCCCTGTTGCTTCACATTTCATAGGTGTCCATAACAGTTGTACGGATGGATTCATTTTCAGTGTGCTGGCTAGACCACATTTTGAAGCGGGCAATTTCAAAGCTGAGCTTAATAAATTGGAATATAAGATGATTTTAAATTATCATATTTTATATCCTAGGGGTATGAATCTGGATATGGGTATACCATTATAAATTTAGTTTCTCAGCATTGAAGTATGTTATTATATATCTCACTTGGGTGAATTGGCAAATATATTTTGCATTGTGACATAATAGGTTGATTTTTTTGTAATACCTTTGGAAAAAAAATTGTATGGTTAGGCACATATCATACATTGGGCATTTATTGTATATTCAACATATTGGGCATTTAGTGTATGTTGTGTGTATTTGTTATATCCACTTAATTTATTCATTCAGTTGACATTATGTTAGATTTTTTTGCACGAGGGACTATGTATTCTGAAGTGTTTCTGAGAGATGAAGTTTGCATTCAATCAATGTAATGTTGCTCATAGTGCAAATGAACTAATTAGTTTTGATTGATTAATTAGGGGGTTGGCTGATGAATTTTTGTTGTTGTATTTAAAGAGAAGGTTTTTGAATGATAAAATGTTTAAGTATTTCTTTTGGTTCGTGTTTGCAGTTGTGTTGTCATGTTTTAGAAGAATAGCCTGGTTTTCTACCCGAATTAGACAATCGCCCAAGTATGGATATATTTGAATATTTCTTTGTCTGCAAAATGCAATTACTGGAGCCAGGCACTTTGTGAATACCCTGGGTGCAGTAGACAAGTCAAAGGGCAGTGCAGAGAACTGATAATGCATGCAGCCTGCTTTGAAGAGTAGGGTACCTTCTGCAAGATTCCCTGATTAAATTTAAAAGAGGCTTGCCTGCATATCCCAGAGTTGCCAACCAGGCATCCTTGCCAAGCATAGGAAGTAATTGGTGAAGAGTCAACATCTTGAATTTTGGAATGTCCAGAAAGGTGTAGACAGGTCCAGAACTGGACGCCATGATTTGACTTTTCTGGGTACCAGGAAAAGTCTGGAATAGAAACCTTGTCCCTTTCCTCTTCTAGTACTAGTTGAATAGCCCCCATGTTTAGGGGGGAAAGTACTCGTTTCTGAGCCTCTGCCCACTGATTTAGGGGCAGGTCTGGCCACCCATTTGGGGTTGGCAGCATGTGGAAATGAAATCTGTATCCTTGGGACAGTATATTTAACACCCATTTCTCCTGGGTTATAAGTTGCCAGTTTCTGGAATGAAGAGCCAGTTTTCTCCCCAAAGGGACGGCTAAGTGTTAAGTGCTTGGTAATTTTAAAAGGAAGTTATTGAGACTGTTTACCATAGGGTGGTGCCTTGTTGTTTCCAGATTTGGAAGTGGAAGCACCCCATTGCTTAGTTCTGAAAGTCCCTTGGGACTGAAACCTGGTGCTTTTGGAATGTCTGGGAGTGGCTCTGGATGGAGCTGGAAAGGACCAGTTCTTAGTAGGCCAGTGTCTACTAAATCTAGGAGGTTGTACCTGTAAGAAATCTTTCACAGTTTGCATAGATTTAGCTTTATCTTCCATCTTTTTTGGAACGTCTTCAGCCTTATTGCCAAACAGGCAGTCCTGCTGCAAAGGAGCATCCAAAAGTTTTGATTTAACATGATGAGGCAGAGACTGCTCCTTAAGCCAAGCATGCCTTCTAAGCATAGACCCAGTAACAGCAGCTCTGCAAGAGGCCTCTAAAGAATCAAAACCACATTGCAAAGTATGTGTGCCAACTTATTCAGCTGAATGCAATAAGTCATGTAAATCTTTATTCTCCACAGTCCGAAATCAACATAATTTTCTGTTTAAGCAGTCCCATGATATACTGTTGACATAGCATATGGAATTGACAGTTTAAAGCCCTGACTGCTAAAGTTGCAGAAGTATAAACCTTTTTACCCCATCTATCCAGCACCCTGGAGTCTCTATCAAAAGGGATAGGATTTTTAGCAGTAGAAGCCTTAATGCCCTTGGGGCCCTGAGAAATGGTTTCAGGGTCCACAACAGGATTTTTGAGAAGGAATTGGTGGGACTCAGGAACCCTGTAATACCTGTCTGGTTTGCTAGGGGCTGGAGGCAAGTAATCAACTGGATTCCGAAAACACATCAACAATGCCTAGTACAGGAAGAACAGCCAAAGGCCTATGCTGAGGAAAAAGAAGGAAATCCTTAAGCCTCTTTTTGGATTCAGAGAAATCCTGAATTTCCCACTGGAAATGCTCCCTTAAGGTATGTAAAGTTTCCCCAAAAGAGAAATCCTCAAGTGGAGAAGCAGAGGGAATGGAATCCTCTGCATCAGAGTCCTCATAAGTAGGTATGGACAAATCCGGATCATTAGAAGAGTCAGAAGAAAGAGAGTCCTGTTCAGAAGAATCATTGTCAAGTTCAATCCTAGGCCTCTTGGGGGGGGGGGGTTGACTACCCCTGATTAAAGCAATTAAATCTTTACCTATTTTGATCATTTGTTTTTTAGGCATAGGGGCCTGAACATTTGGCCTGGGCATTAGTTTTTTTTTTAGACACAGATCAAGATTTAGGCCTTAGTATTGAAGTTGGAGTCGGTTTAATATGCAAGTCTGTAGGCCTGAATACACCCTCAGAAGCTGGTGCCTGCTAGCAGCTCCAAACCCGTCCAAGGTAGAGACATCCACGGGTTCCATATGTGAAGCATCTCGCGGCATTCCGGACTCCGAATGTGTCTCAGTAGAGGCCTGCGAATCAGAAGTAGCGGGTATCAAGGGCTACAAAAGTGCCTCACGGAGTACCGGCGAACTGGTAACTGGCTTAGGAGAAGTGACGTTGGCAGCTTTGTACTTCAACGGCCTGTCTTTTTCTGTGTGTTTTTTTGGTATTCCGGTAGTTGGATGGCTAACCAACGTCATTTCTGGATAATTAAACAGAGAACCGAAATATTTAGAAGCAAAAATGTACCGACAGCAGACAGTGCACTGATTAAATAAAGCACAAAACTAACAGCAAGGTACGTAGTGGTCAGGGCCTAGGCAAGGAATACAGTACAAATGAAAATCCTTATGAGGTATCTGCTTCCCACAAGTAATGCAATTATTAACTTTTACAGACATTGATAAGGAGCAAGAAAGAGTTTCCCCAACGGGGTACTTAGCTTTTAGTTGACTACTTCGGTTCTGAAACTCGAAAACAAAAATTTCAGGAGTAGGCCTGTTTTATACCCCTGACGACCTGACATCATGGAAGAAGGGACAGCAACCAATGCAGGACCCAAGACTTTGTTAATCAGGCCGACTGAGGGCAACCTACCAGCAGATTACCCAAATGTAAGGACTGCAACAGTGAAACACGAAGAACATCTGACTACCTTAACAGAAGCGTCGACGAAAGGTTTGGACCTGTGCAGTCTGTCTTTTTCATTACATTTTTTCAGATCATCTGCTGTCGCATGCCTTACCAAAGCCATATCGAAATTCGATGACTGTAAACGAAAATATCTGACTACAATAAGGGCCCAACGACAGTTCTGGCGTTAAAGCACATAAGTGACAATGGGGGACGTCGTGGTCTGGGCCTAGACAAGTGATATTTCCACAGGCGAGACAATTATTAACTTTTTCTGACATTAGTTAGTACAAGAAAAAAGGATCCCCAGTGGGGTACTTAGCTTTAGAAGACTTCAACTTCAATTCGGAAATGAAAACTCAGGTAGCGGCCGACTGGCACTCATGCGAATTGCTCCTGCTTCGGGCTCCGCAGCAAGAAAGACTGATGTAATGCCGCCGCCTGCCTTCCTTTATACCACTGACGACCTGAAATCAGTCCTCAAGTGACAGCAACCAACGCAGAAATAGTAAGTCTCTGGTATTCGGGCCGGCCAAGGCTACCCTGGCAGGGACAACCCAAATGTGATGACTGCAATAGTGAAGCACGAAGAACATCTGCAAATTCCCCTCAGTCTGGCCCCCATATCCCTGATGGACAGAGGCCAACAGTAAGTAAATTAATCCCCAACTAACCTACCCCCGCATGACCCTTAGCTAGCTCTTTACTAACAAAATCTGAAGTATTTGCCATATCATGGGTGCAGTTAATGAAGTGTCAGAAGATAACAAATTACATTGATAAATTAGTGCAAGTGACATGGAAATTTGGCATAAGTTTATTCATGTTAACAAAAATGGATAAAAAAAATGTTTGGCACGAGTCTGATAATGAACAGCACAAAAGGCTAAAATTTCTGATGCATACACTTATTCCCCATGTCTCTCCATGGTTTGGCTGTCATTACTAGGAAGAGCACTGGAAGAAGGGAAAAGGTTGAAGGGAATGTCAATATCAGTAGAAACAGCAGCAGTGTCACAGACTTGATATTGTACAAGTAATTGTGTAAATCAGGGACTTTGCAGCACCCGTCAGGCTTTCTGGCTGCAGGTGGGCTCTGACGGAGGAATTAGAGAAGCAGAAAGGAAAAAAGTGTCCTCCCACAGCTTCAAGGACTGGACAGACAGGGGAAGGCTTGTGTACATCCATATGCAAGGGATCAATATCTTTGACTCAGATTTACTTAACCCTCAAATAAAATGCGGCATCATTTTTGAATAGCTTTTCCTGAGGGAGTCAGGAGCCAAAGTATCTGCAAGTTCATACTCCTATGAAAAGGGGACTGTGAGAAGAATAATCCAAAATTCTAACTTTCTGGATAAGAGGTAGACAGAAATAAAAGGGGGATTTCAAAACCACAACCGCTTTAAATAGTCCCTGGGTAAATTCCTGCTGAAGGTCTCTAGCAATAGGAGTGACTGGAGTAGACAGTTGCTTGGATTTTTGTTGCTTCTTTTTGGGAGTATTCAAATAAACTACATGGGAATGAACAGACCCTAGATGTACCATGAGAGAACCAGGACAATTCTCACAAACTACACTCTGTGGAACTCCATCTAGCTCTTCTAAAAATTCCTATCCTGGGTTACCCCTTTGAGGTCTTGGCAGCTAACAGACTGGTCATATGAGACTTGCCTGAAGGATTGATTCCATGTTGGCAGTCAGCAGGTATGCAAGAGAGAAAGCGGTCACAGAGGTCGGATGGTTCATAGGCTTTTCACCTGCCTCAACAGATATTTCATAATATGAGAGGTAAGGAAGCCAAAGTTGCTCAGTTTTCTATCAGTTTTTTTTTCCTTTGGCTGTGAGTGGACATATGATGGGAAACTACAGTGGACAAGGAGCCCAATACCCAAGCCTTCAGCTGTTGATTCTCTAAGCAAATGTTTAGAAAGGAAAGATGGATCCCCACAATTTTTGGAACAAAAACTAGAAAACAGTACAATCCCTAATGTTGTCCTCAGGTGCTAGGTAAAAATACTCTGTGTATATCTGTCTTGGTAGGGTATTTGCCCTGTACAGGCATTTACATCTCATCGATATTAACAAATATCCAACACAAAAAATAGATTTGCGCCCAGAAGGGTACTTAGCTTTTGCTGGCAGTGCAATCTGGATTTTTTCAGTCAACAGACCAAGGAAATGTTGTCTTGCTTCCCAGACTGTTGGTAGAAAAGCTCTATTAATTTTGGCACCAGTACTTCCTTAATGGTTCAAAACATTGTTCTCATGCCTACATCTAAGGACCGATGTATGTTACTCCAGGAAGAAGCACATGAGCTTTGGCATATAGGCCAGGTATACAGTCTCCTTAGCATGAAATATCCCCTATGGTTAGTATTACGGCAACAGTGACCCAATGATAAACATCAATGATGATCCAGAGGTAAGCTGAATGCAAGAAAATGCTATTATTGGTGTATTCTTGATGCAAAGCAAGTATTCAATAGTCAGCTGGGATTTTATGAGTACTGCAATGGTATCATTTATGTATACTCTGACAAAATAATAGGGTTAATAATAAATTGCAAATAATAAAGGGAAAATTTAGAGCCACTAGCAAAGAAAATAAGGGATTCACAGATTCAAGATACAACTGGTACGGCATAAGAAAAATTTGCAGATATTTTGCTCTTGATAAATCCAGAATAGGACATTTTGGGGTTCTGGAATATTTTCAGATTGTTTCATGTCTTTTTGGGGACAAACTAAGGATAAAACAAAGCCTATAGTGGTACACATTATTTGGGATCAGCAATATCTGTATTTCTAGCGATACAAGATGAAGCATTTTGGTGTACAGACTAAAAAAAGATTCTGTTATAGCAGCTAAGGAAAGTGACTAAATAAAAGAGAATACAAAAACTGAGAAGCTGGAAGCTCCTAATGTGTCTGGACAGCAAGTTACAAGCAATTAAAATCTTTTTATCCCTTTTAGCTTTACACACAGGTCAGGCATATTTTTTTCAACCAGATAAGTGAGAGACAACTAACAGCTGAAACACAGAACAGTCAAATAAAATTGGATAGGGGCATACTAAGTGAAAGACCAACTCTTGTAGAATTTTTAATGCAGTCTAGAACAGAAGCTGCTGTTAAAAAGGGACATTTCAGAGGACATAAAAATATTGCAACATAGCTATAAAAATCAGGGACGGTTAGAAAAGATTTGGAAAACGGCATGGAAAAGGCAATTTACAAAGGAACAATGGGAATTAATCTGCTTGGTTCCCAAGTTTGCAACATGTCCAGAAGGAGTGGATGTTTGCATGGAAATTTTGCCTAGGTGTTTTTACACCTGAGAGAGACTTTGGAGGAAATTTTCCTCAGGCAGATAAATTCTGGAAGTGTGATGGTGAAGAGAGGTAATTGTGAACATGTGAGTACACTAAGAAAATGTTAGGAAAACAAATGGCTGAAATTGAGGAAGAGATTCTTTTGAGATGGGATGGTTGTCTTTTGGCTTTTCCCGGTTAGGGGTCGCCACAGCGGAACTCCAGTCCGCTAATGATTGGCAGTAGATTTTAACAAACGCCGATGTGCCAGCTCGACGTCCAACCTTCAACGAAGGCACGCCCATTTACGCATGTCTTTCGAACGCCCATCCAACCGCGGGGAGGACATGCAGACTCCACACAGAAGGCACTCCCTGCACTCCAGCAGAGAATCAAATGGGAGAACCTCTTGCTTTGAGGCAACAACGCTACTGCTGCACCACCGCGGATTGAATAGCCTAAAGACAAAGCAAAACTTTACCAAGTTTAATGCTACTGGATGTTAAAAAAAGCAATTACTAGAAAATGGAAATCAAAATCTATACTAAACATACTGGAGGTTCTGAGTATTATAAAAGGGAAAAAAAAAAGAACTGAAGGAGTGAGTTAAAAATGCAGCAGCAAATTTCAAAGAAATCAATTTGTGGGAATAAGAATAATACATGCAGAATACTGTTCAGGAGGAGTGAGGTTTAAGGGAATGCAGGAAATTAGCAATTTATGTAATGTTGGACTGAATGAAAAAAACTATACATCCTGCATGGCAGTAACAGTGTAAACTGTTACCATAGTTGGTATGCTTTTCTAATAATGTATGTAAACTCTTGCTGCAGTTTAAAAGATAATGATTTAATAGAAATTAAGTTACCCAATCTTGAGTTGTATAGTTTAGTGATATACGAGCGTCAGTGCAAAGGGAGAATCTACACCCCCCCCTCTTGCAAAATGTTTGCTTCTTTTAGTTAAAGTTGATATTTCTGTATTGATATAACATTCTACTGTAAATCCACTGGTTCATATGTCATTTATTATTCATCTAAAGGATCTTTCAACTTTATTAATCCTTGGTCACAAAAGACCAGCTTATTAACAATAAATCAAACTTATTCACAAAGTGAAAAAACACAGGGCTAGTAGGTCACATTTCATATATATAAAACATTAATACTGTTAGCGCATAAATATTTTCTTAAAAACATTTTAAAGGTCAAGCTCAGCATGGGAGATACATTCCTAAATAATACTCCAATGCAGGAAAGACAAGACACTTAGCTCATCTGTACTCGTATATGGAAAATACAGTCATGTACACTCACCATAAATGTAGATATTCGAGTGTGTTCACTGCTGCAGTTCTAACCAGTAAGTAGCATTGGGTTATCCATGTTGTGGTAGCCCTCAGTCGGTCCGAATACCAGAGTCAAGGTTTTGTGCATCGGCTGGTGTCTCTTGCATGGATAACCCAATGCTACCAAATGGTTAGGACTGCAGCAGTGAAACACGAAGAACATCTTGCCATTTACATAGAAAATAATTCTAGAAGTTGTTCTACACACATACAGTGAAGCTTTACAAAATATGATATCCATATAATATGATGATTACAGTTGTAGCGAAAACTTCATCAATGTAATTTATTATTACACACAATTATTTGGTGAATGCATGCAAGTTTCAGTGATGCTTTAATTTTGATAAACCTGCAAAAAATGCAAAACAGCATGACATGTTAGAGACACAAGTTTTTAGTGGTTTATTATCAGCTTCCCAAAGCCCACTCTACAGAGTCACACAATGCCATGCAGAGGTCACCATGACTGCAGAATCTTGAAAGACCAGCATGATAAATTTGAAATAGCATAGAGAGACATTCTGGCTATATACGGTCGACCTATCACATGCAATAAAAAGAGGAGACATTTTGTGTTCAAGAGAACGCATCCTAATACAAATACTAACTGCGTGGGGAACTATACCAATAGCAATCGATGGCTGGACCTAAATATGGTAGAAAAACTGCAGTCCTGCAGAGAATGTATACAAGGAATGCTAGCATGGGATTATGTAAAAAAGTACAGTTGTGTACACTTACCATAAATGTAGATGTTAGAGTATATTCACTGTTGCAGTCATTACATTTGGGTTACCTGCTTGCAGGTAGCCCTCAGTCGGCCTGATTACCAAAGTCTTGGGTCCTGCATCGGTTGCGGTCCCTTCTTCCATGATGTCAGGTCGTCAGGGGTATAAAACATGCAGCCAACGCCATTACATCAGGTTTTTCTTGCCCCAGATGTCAGGTGCCCCCCTAATGGGAAGCAATTAAATATAAAAGCACAAAGATATAGCCCCCAACAAAAAAGCAAATACACCAAAAAGGCTTTTAAGCATAGTAAAGGAAAGTAGAGGTATAGCCAAAAGAAGTTAGGGGGCTGGAAGGAGGGTAACCAGGACTGCAACAGTGAATACACTCGAACATCTACATTTATGGTAAGTGTACACAACTGTACTAGGTTCTTCGTGTTTCACTGTTGCAGTCAACATATTTTGGTAGATTCCCAAAGCTATGGTTGGGAGGACGAATTTAGATAGCATTAGGGCCAGCTATAAGGCCCTGCAAAACTGCAGTGGCAAAGGCAGCTCTGGATTTGGAGACAAATTGGAAAATGATAATGCTTGGTGAAAGTATGTACAGAACTCCAGGTAGCAGCTTCTAGGATGTCCCTGGTAGGGAAGCCTCTGAGAAAGGCTGTAGAGGTAGATGCAGCCCTGGTGGAGTGAGGTCTGATCCCCTGGGGGATAGGTTTTCCACGGTGCTTGTAGCAGAAATTAATGCAATGGCTTATCCATTTAGAAATGGTTTGCTTTGAAATAGCCTTCCCCTCTGCCCCTGCAGCAAATGCCACCAGAAGTTGTTCAGATTTCCTTTGAGGTTTAGTCCTGTCCAAGTAGAATCTATAATGTCTGTACACATCTAAGGAATGCACTATCCGTTCCCCTTTATTCTGTGGATTGGGAAAGACGGTTGGCAAATGAATGGACTGATTAAAAGCCACACTGGATACCACCTTGGACATGAAGGATGGATGGTTTCTGAGACACCCCCTGCCCACATGAAAGATGATGAAAAGCTCCACTGCCATAAGGGCCTGTAATTCAGATACCCTTCTAACTGAAGTGATTGCTAAAAGGAAAGCTGTTTTCCAAGAAAGAAATTTTAAGTCTGCAGTAGCAGCTGGCTCGAAAGGAGGTAGAGTGAGTTTCTCCAAGACAAAGTTAAATGTCCCAGGCTGGGGTTGGAGCTCTCCTGGGTGGTCTCAAGTTTTTGGCCCCTCTGAAGAACTGCTTGAGCAGTGGATGAGAGAAGAGGGGAGGGTTCTGTGTTATAATGAGCTGAAATGGCTGAGGCATGGATTTTAATGGAGGAAAAAGACAGGCCCTTGTGAAGCATCTCAGTTAAGTACTGTAAAATCTGAGGTAAATTGGAAGCTGCTGTGCTCATCCCTTAAAGAATGGTTCCAGGCACAGAACCTTTTCCATTTTTCAGCATAAGATTTTCTAGTACTAGGCCTCCTTGCCTCTAAAATGATATCCATCACAGGTTTTCTGAGGGATGGTAAAGGAGAGATAAAGTAATTAGCCAGGCTGCAAGGTTCAGTGTTGGAAGCTGGGGGTGCAGAATCTGGTTCTCCTGCTGAGACAGCAGGGAAGGAGTCCGAGGCAGGTGACATGGAGATAACCGTGACACTGCACAGGAGGGGCTACCAGTGTTGGCGCGGCCAGTCTGGAGCAATCAAAATCATCCTTGGTTTGTCCTGTTTGATTTTTAGTAGTACTTTGGAGAGCAGAGGCAGGGGGGGGGGCATAGACTGATAGGTTTTTCCAGCTGAAGGACAGAGCATCCACTTTCCAGGCTTGTTTGTGGGGAGTCCTTGTGCAAAATTTGTCCAATTGTTAGCTCTGGGGAAGATATCTGGGCTCCCCCATTTGCTTGTCAACATGTTAAAAATCCTTGGTTCCAGTTTTCACTCGTGTGGGTCCATGAGGTTTCTGCTTAGTCTGTCTGCCAGTGTATTTAATTTTCCTGGCAGGAATCGAGCTTGTGGGTGCACTTGGTAGCTCAAGACTGTGTTCCACAATGCCATGGCTAGTCTGCAGAGGGGGTAAAAATGTGTACCCCACTGCTTGTTTATGTACCACATAACAGTGGTGTTCATCTTTACCATTAGTTGTCCTGGAAAAATGTTGTCCTTGAAGGCTGTCAGTGCATTCTGTACAGCTCACATTTCTTTTTGATTGATATGCAGATGCATTTGACTTGGGTTCCATTTGCCCTGAATGCACTTCCCTGCCAGGTGAGCCCCCCATGCATAGTATGTGCGTCTGTTGTTAGGGTTTGGGCGGCAAGGGGTGATGTGAAAGGTAGTCCCTTGTTTTGGTGGCAGGCCTCTGCCCACAAAAGGAACTCTAGGCGTAGGCAAGGTATGATAGGAATCCTTGTTTCCAGTTCTTGAGAATGTTGACACCATAGGCTTTTTAGATACCACTGTAGTTTCCTCATATGCAGTCTTGCACATGGAATTAGAAGAATGCAGGAGGCCATGAACCCCAAGGCTTGCAGTATTTGTCTTGCAGATAGCAGGGTTTGTTTTTTGTGGACACTTGTTTGAAGTAGGTTTTCAAATGAATTTGTTTCTCTGGCGTGAGGTAAGCCATCTGGGAAGTTGTATTCAAGCTTGCTCCCAGGAATATAATTTGTTGACAGGGTACCAGGTGGGATTTCATTTCGTTTATGGTGTACCCCAGACAAGTTAGAACCCTTTGTACAAAGGCCAGATGATGCAAAAGTATGTCCTGGCTTTCTGCCTGAATTAGACAAGCGTCCAGGTATGGGTACATTTGAATATTTCTTTGCTGGCAAAATGCAATAACTGGAGCTAGGCACTTTGGCTTATCTACTGCGCCCAGGGTATTCACAAAGGGCCGTGCAGAGAACTGATAGTGAGTGTAGCCTGTTTTGAAGCATAGGTATCTTCTGCAAGATTCCCTGATTGGGATGTGCAGGTATGCGTCTTTTAAATCTAGTGTTGCCACCCAGGCATCTTTGCCTAGCATAGGAAGTAATTGGTGAAGAGTCAGCATCTTGGAATTTTGGAATCTCCAAAAAGGTGAGTAGACAGATCCAGGACAGGATGCCATGAACTGTCTCTTCTGGGTACCAGGAAAAGTCTCAAGTAGAAACCTTGTCCTTTTTCCTCTTCTGGTACCCGTTGAATAGCCCCCATGCTTAAGAGAGAAAGCACTTGTTTTTGGCCTCTGCCCAGTGATTTGGGGGTAGGTCCGGCCACCTGCTTGGTGTTGGCAACATGTGGAAATGAAATCTGTATCCCTGGGACACTATATTTAAAACCCATTTATCCTGGGTAATGAGTTCCCAATTCTTTGCATGAAGAGCAATCTTTCCCCCCAAAGGGGCAGTCAGTTGATAAGTGCTTGGACATTTTAAAAGGAAGTCATTGAGAAAGTTTACCATAGCGGGAGTCTTATTATTCCCAGATTTGGAATTGGAGCCCCCCCCACTGCTTAGTTCTGTGTGTCCCCTTGGACTGAAACCTGGGGTTTTTGCAGTGTCTGGGTTTGGCTTGAGAAGACCTGGAAGGGGCTGGAAAGGACCAATTCTTAGAGGACCAGTGCAAATCTAGGAGGCTGAACTTGTAAAAAAATCTTTTAACAGTTTGCATAGGTTTAGCTTTATCTTCCATCTTTTTAAGAACTTCCTCAGCTTTGTTGCCAAACAGGCGGTCCTGATTTAAAGCAGCATCCAACAATTTAGCTTTAACATGATCAGGCAAAGATTGCTCCTTAAGCCAAGCATGCCTTCTGAGCACAGACCCAGTAACATCAGCCCTGCAAGAGGCCTCTAATAAATCAAAAAGTACAGTTTTGTACCTACCATAAATGTAGATGTTCGAAGATCCACATTGCTGCAGTCCTTACACTTGGGTAGTCCGCTGTCCTCGGTCGGCCCGAATATCAAAGTATAAGGCTGACGTCGGTCAAGGCGCATTTGACTGACATCAGGACGTCAGGGTACAAATGCGCATGACCGACGTCATATCCTCAGTCTTTTCTTGCCCCAGATGTCAGAAGACCCTAAAAATAAAGGTCAAAACCAAAAGACAGCAAACAAACAAACAACCACCCTTGCACTAATTATATGTACAATATATACAATATACACAATATTTACAACCCAACCCACACAACCACCTACAACTACAGAGGGGAAGGAGGGAGGGTAAATTGGACTGCAGCAATGTGGATCTTCGAACATCTACATTTATGGTAGGTACAAAACTGTACTATGTTCTTCATCTCACATTGCTGCAGTCCTTACACTTGGGTAGAATCCCAAAGCAGAGGTAAGGGAGGATGGCCAAACTATAAGGAAGCAGGAGCTGCCAAAATGCCCTGCAAAACAGCAGTGGCAAAACCAGCCCTGGATTTAGAGTAAAGTGGTAGGTGATAATGCCTAGAGAAAGTATGCACTGAACTCCAAGTAGCTGCCTCCAAAATATCCTTGGTTGCCACCCCTCAAAAAGCTGTCAAGTGGCAGTAGCCCTAGTGGAATGAGGCCTAATCCCAGCTGGAATCTCCTTGCCATGATGGGAATAACAGAAAGCAATGCAAAACCCAATCCACTTAGAAATAGTTTGTTTTGACACAGGCTTGCCCTGAGAACTCAAAGCAAAAGAAACAAATAACTGCTGAGACTGCCTGAACCCTTTAGTTCTGTCCAAATAATATCGCAACTGCCTGTGTACATCTAAAGTGTGCAAAATCTTTTCCCCTTTATTTTGGGGATTTGGATAAAAAGTAGGCAAATGAATAGTTTGGTTTAAAGCCACACTAGAAACCACTTTAGGCATAAAGGAAGGATTAGTACGTAAAGATACCCTATCCTTATGGAAAATTAAGAAAGGCTCAACCGCCATAAGGGCCTGCAATTCAGAAACCCTTCTTGCAGAGGTAATGGCCAACAAAAGGCAGTCTTCCATGATAAATATTTCAACTCAGTAGTAGCAGCAGGCTCAAAAGGTTGTAGAGTGAGTTTCTCCAACACAAAATTGAGATCCCAAGCAGGAGTAGGAGCTCTACGTGGGGGTCTTATATTCTTTGCCCTCTAAGAAATTGCTTGAACAAAGGATGAGAAAACAATGGTGGGTCACAGTCATAGTGAGCTGAAATTGCTGCAGCATGAACCTTAATAGAAGAGAAGGACAAACCTTTGTCCAGTAACTCAGTAAGATATTGAAGAGCCACACTTAAATTAGGCTCAGAAACATCAAAATCCTTTGCAGCACTCCAAAATAAAAATCTCTTCCATTTATCTGCGTACACTTTCCTTGTACTAGGCCTTCTAGCTTCCAAAACCACATTCAAAACTTGTTGTGGAAGTTGAGACCCTCTATGGTTCAAAACAGAATATGCCAGGCTGTTAGGTGAAGAGAGTGAAGTTTGACATTGAGCAAATGACTGTCCTCCTGGGACAACAAGTGTGGAATCGAAGGCAAAGGCCATGGAGGCTTCCGTACCAGACTTCTCAGTAATGGGTACCAGTGCTGTCGAGGCCAATCTGGAGCTATTAAAATCATCCTTGGCTTGTCCTGTCTGACCTTTAGAAGTACCTTTGGGAGGAGAGGCAGAGGTGGAAAGGCATACACATGAAGATTGCTCCAATTGAAGGAAAGAGCATCCACTCTCCAAGCTGTGGGATGAAACCTTTTCGTGCAAAACTTTGGCAGCTGATGGTTTAGTGGAGAAGCGAACAGATCTACGTCTGGAGTTCCCCATGACACTGTCAATTTCTGAAATACACGAGGATCCAATTTCCACTCATGGGGATCCATAATTCGTCTGCTCAACACATCTGCTAAGGAGTTCTGTGCTCCCGGCAGAAACCTTGCCTGAAGATTGAGCTGTAAACTGAGAGCAGTCTCCCACAAAATCATTGCTTGCCTGCATAGAGGATAAGAATGTGTTCCCCCTTGCTTGTTGATGTACCACATGACAGTAGTGTTGTCTGTTAGAATCAACACCTGCCCTGGAAGAAGTAAATCCTTGAAAGCTATTAATGCAAACTGGACTGCTAACATCTCCTTCAAGTTGATATGTAGATGTTGTAGTCTGGCAGGCCACTTGTCTTGTATCCACTTTCCATTTAGATGAGCTCCCCAAGCTTTGTCTGAGGCATCTGTCGTTAAAATCTGACTCGCCTCTGGCCGGGTCACAGAGAGTCCCTTGTTTAGGTGACATTCCTGAGCCCACCACAAAATTCCTTTTGAATGCAAGGTATTATTTGAATGACAGTGTCCAGATCCTGGCAGTGCTGTGTCCATACATTTTGAGATACCATTGCAGCTTCCTCATATGCAGTTTGGCATTGGGAAGCACCAGAATACAAGATGCCATGAACCCTAAGGCTTGAAGGACTGTCCTTGCAGTCAGCCCGGACTGATGAGATAGTTGATGGAAGTAAAGGGAAAGATTCTTTTGTTTGTCCGGGGTCAAAAGGCCATCTGGGATGCTGTATTCAGTCTTACACCCAGAAAGCACATGTCCTGAGAGGGTACTAGACTGGACTTTATTTCGTTCACAGAATACCCCAGGCATCTTAGCACTGCTATCACATATTCCAAATGATGAAGAAGCTCGTCCCTTCCTTGAGCCAGAATCAGGCAATCGTCCAAATAAGGATAGATCTGTATTCCTTTTAGCCTGAAGAAAGCTATCACTGGAGCCAGAACTTTCGTGAACACTCTGGGCGCAGCAGATAAGCCAAAGGGCAATGCAGAGAACTGATAGTGAGAAGTCCCAGCTCGAAAACGCAGATACTTCCTGCAACTTAGTCTGATAGGAACATGAAGGTAAGCCTCCTTGAGATCCAAAGTTACCATCCAATGATCTTTGCCCAGCAGAGGTAAAAGCTGTTGTAACGTCAACATTTTGAACTTGGGAATGTCCAGATAAGTGTTGAGGATAGATAAATCCAAAATTGGTCTCCACGTGTTCCCCTTCTTTGGTACTAGGAACAGGCGAGAATAAAATCCTAGGCCCACTTCTGGCATAGGGACCGGCTGTATGGCCCCTATTTGGAGTAACAGAGAAATTTGCTTGTGAGCCTCTATTCTTTGTTGAGGAGGAACGTCTGGCATGCCTTTGAAAGGAGGCAAGGTATGGAAATAAAACCTGTAACCGTGGTGTATGATATCCAATACCCATCTGTCTTGGGTAATTAAACTCCAATTTTCTTTGAAAAGTGCCAACCTTCCTCCCAAAGGTGCTGCCAGACGAGAAGGCTCTGGCAGCTGAAAAGGTAGGTCATTGGGTCTGTTTACGAAAGGACTGACCCCTGCCCTCACCGAAGACTGTGCAGGAGAACTCCTGTTCTAGGCCTGAAAGAGCCCTGAGCTCTGCCCCTGCCACGCCTAGATCTACCCCTAGACTGGGAATCATAAGAAGGATACGTCACCCCTTAGTAGGCCAATTTCTACTAAACTTTGGAGGCTGAACCTGCAAAAATCTTTAACAGTCTGCATAGACTTAGCCTTGTCTTCCATTTTCTTTAAAACTGCCTCAACAGGAGAACCAAACAACACATCAGATTGTAAAGGAGCATCTAAAATCCTTGTTTTAACATGGTCAGATAAATTTTGATCCCTCAGCCAGGCGTGCCTGAAGAACTGACCCTGTGGCAGCCACCCTAGACGAGGCCTGTACAGCATCAAAACCACATTGCAAAGAATGCTTACCCACCTGTTCAGAAACATGTACTAAATCTTGTAACTCTTTACAATCAATATCTTCCGCCAGAGCATCAACCTTAGACTTCAATTGTGAAAGGAGATAGTTTTGATATTTCAACATGTGAAACTGGCAATTCAAAGCCCTCATAGCTAGAGTGGAAGAAGTATAAACTTTCTTTCCCCATCTATCCAAGGCCCTGGCCTCTTTATCTGCAGGAACCGGATTCTTGACAACAGAAGCCTTAACACCTTTAGGCCCCTGGCTAACAGTCTCTGGGTCTGCCCTAGGACTCTTAAAAAGATACTTATGAGCTTCAGGCACCCTGTAATACCTATCCGGTTTAACAGGAGCAGGAGGCAGAGAATCAGGATTAAGAGAAGCATCTGTAAAAACATCTTCCACTACATCCAAAACAGGAGGTATAGCCAAAGGCCTATGCTGGGGTAAAAACAAAAATTCCCTAAGCCTTTTCCTGGAATCAGAGAAGTCCTGACCTTCCCACTTAAAATGCTCCCTCATGGAATGAAGAGTTTCTGAAAAAGAAAAATCCTCAGGAGGAGAAGCAGAAGGAGTAGAATCATCCACATCAGAATCAGAATAAGGAGAGTACTCCTGCAAGTCTTCAGCAAGACTCTGAAACATCCAAGCCTGCTCAAAACTCCTAGCTCAGGCTCCACCCTAGGTCTCTTATCAGGAGGGGCAAAGAACCCTAATCAAAGTAATCAAATCTTCTGCCATTTTAAGCATATGCTTCTTGGGCACAGTTCCTGAAGAACTAGGGGTGACACCAACTGAAGCTAAACCTGGCCTGCCTCTGGGAGAAGCCTTGGAAACAGAAGGAGAGGGCCTAACCACCCTAGGCAGGAGGGGAGTATAGTAACCTGAGAAGCCCCATCACCTGACCTGCCTCCTGAGAGGCCACATCCTGCAATAACAAAGTCTCTCCCTGGGATCCCAAAGAAACCTCCGGTGGAACCACCGCTCCACCGACACCTCTAAAGAACCGGCGTCCGACGGACGGTTCTTCTAGCCTAGGCTTAACTGCTTTGTCCTTGCGCTTCGAAGAAGCGGCGCCGGAGCATCCGACGGCATTTTATAATTGCACCGCTTCCCGAAGACTAACCTGGCACAATCTAATCTCCTCTTTATAGTGCGCTTATTGAATCTAGCACAAGAGCGACACCCAACAACGTCGTGCTCAGGCCCTAAACAAGGAATACACAAAGTATGATAGTCTCTATGCGGTATCTGTTTCCCACAAGAAATACAATTATTCACTTTTTCTGACATCCGTAAACCACTGAGGCAAGAAAAAGCTAAAATATTCCCCAACGGGGTACTTAGCCAACTTTGACTCTGTCTGAAACTCCGAAATCGAAAAATTTCAGAACGCCAACCGGCACTTGCAATACTGCTTCTGCATCGGACCATGTGGCAAAAAAGACTGAGGATATGACGTCGGTCATGCGCATTTGTACCCTGACGTCCTGATGTCAGTTAAATGCGCCTTGACCGACGTCAGCCTTATACTTTGATATTCGGGCCGACCGAGGACAGCGGACTACCCAAGTGTAAGGACTGCAGCAATGTGAGATGAAGAACATCCACATTGCAAAGTATGTTGTCCAACTTGTTCAGCAGAATGCATTAAATCCTGTAATTCTTTATTTTCCACAGAGTCAGGAATCGACATTTTCTGTTTAAGCAGTCCAATAACATGTTGCTGATACTTTAACATATGAAACTGGCAGTTTAAAGCCCTAATGGCCAAGGTTGCAGAAGTGTAAACCTTCTTACCCAATCTATCCAGCGCCCTGGAGTCTCTATCAGAAGGGGTAGGATTTTTAGCAGTAGAAACCTTAATGCCCTTGGGCCCTGTGAAATAGTCTCTGGGTCTGCAATAGCATTTTTAAAAAAGGAACTTGTGGGACTCTGGGACCCTGTAGTATCTGTCAGGTTTTCTGTGAGCAGGAGGCAGGGAATCAGGGGCCAAACTAGATTCCGAGAAAGAACAATGTCTAGTACAGGAGGAATAGCTAAAGGCCTATGCTGCAGTAGGAGAAGGAAATCCCTAAGCCTCTACTTTGAATCAGAAAAACCCTGGCTTTCCCAGTGGAAATGCCCCCTTAGAGTATGTAAGGTTTCCCCAAAAGAAAAATCCTCAGGAGGGGAAGCAGAGGGAATGGAGTCCTCTGCATCAGAATCTTCATATGTAGATAAGGGCAAATCCAGATCAGAAGAATCAGAAAAAAAACGGAATCCTGAGCAGAAGATTCATAATCAGCTTCAGTCCTAGGCCTCTTAGAAGGGGGGTTGGCTACCCCTGATTAGAGTTATTAGATCTTCGGCCATTTTTTTTTTTTTTTTTTTTTTTTTTAAGGCATAGAGGCCTGGGCGTCATTTTTTTTAGGCATGGATCGAGATTTAGGCCTAAGTAAAGAAGGAGGCGTTGGTTTAATATGCAAGTCCGTAGGCCTGAATACACCCTCAAAAGCCGATGCCTGCACAGCGGCTCTGGACCCATCCAAGGTAGAGACATCCGCGGTATACTGGACTCTGAATGGGTCTCAGTAGAGGCCTGTGAATCAGAAATAGCGGGTATCAGGGGCTGCGAAAGTGCCTCATTCTGTACCGGTGCCTTGGCGGCCTGTCTCTGTCTATCTTTGTGTTTTTTTTTTTCGGAAACCCGGTAGTTGGATGGCTAACCGACGACATTTCTGGATAATTAAACTGAAATATTTAGAGGTGAAAATATACATACAACAGATAGTGCGCTAATTAAAGCACAAAACCGACAGCAAGATACGTCGTGGTTAGGGCCTAGGCAAGCAATACAGTACGAATGAAAATCTTTATGAGGTATTTGCCTTCCACAAGTAATGCAATTATTAACTTTTACTGACATCGGTAAGGAGCAAGAAAAAGTTTCCCCAACGGAGTACTTGGCTTTAGTTGAAGATTTCGGTTCTGAAACTCGAAAATGAAAATTTCAGGAGTCTGCCAACTGGCACTTGTGAACTGCTTCTGCTTCGGGCACCGCAAGGCAAGAAAGACTGATGTAATGGCATCAGCTGCATGTTTTATACCCCTGACGACCTGACATCATGGAAGAAGGGACAGCAACCGACACAGGACCCAAGACTTTGTTGATCAGGCCGACTGAGGGCTACCTTCAAGCAGATAACCCAAATGTAATGACTGCAACAGTGAAACACGAAGAACATCTACCACAATACAACCCATGCAACCACTGACGGTACTAGTAAGGAAACCACAAATGATGTACAAAACAGCAAAATAACAGCAACACATCTACCGAAACACGTAACAATTAAAAAAAAGTTTACCTTCGCATGTTTAACTATCTAATGGTGGTATACACACTGCATGAGTAACCCAATACATGACTCAATGCAGAGTTCTGTCATTATGACACAGACATCGGCGAATGTAGTGGAGACATATCAACAAACTCTATGATGTCCCAGTTGCACTGCGATAGAATGTCATAGTACACTAGTTAAAACTTCTCCACAGGTGTTTTGACGGACATGTCACACACTCAACGTGACAATGTACCTCAGCACATTAATAAAGTAGTAGTTATGGCAAAGAGTTTTTTTGTTTCATGTGGAAACCTAACTAAAGCAAACTGTTACAAAAACGTCACAATTCATTATTTCACCTTCAAACCCAACAAACCCAGACAACACGGTTTACACATTATCTGGAGAAATTGGACATCTGTACTCAACGGAGCCTTCACAAAAAGGAAAAACAATGCATGAGGCTGATGGCTATATATATTACTTGGAAAAGACTAACAGGAGCCCTAAATCCTGCTGTTGCGGTAAGAAAGCAGCTGACAAATGTAAGTGAAGGGGCACAACTGAAGGTAATACTGAAGGTGAAATGCTAATGAAGTCTATAGGGCACCATCATGTTCCTGATCCTATTACTAAACTTGTGTTAAATAGGGATACTATTAGAAAACATACAATGCAGTCACTGTCAGATCCATGTCATATAGTCTGATGTATTGGCATCTACATCTCAGATAACTAATACACCTGCCCAACACTAAAGCTTTGAAGCAGGCCATACAGCACAGACAACATTCTCAGCAGATACCATCTGAAAAAGATCTAAATGATCTAAGGCAATTAACATCAGATATATGACTCCTTTAAAAGTAGGTGAACTAGATGCAGTGAGGAGGATATTAACAATACACAGATTGTTCTAATAACCATCTCAAGCAACATATGTAGGATAACATGCACATAATTTATTCTGGTAGACTGGACATTTCCAGTCAATACACGGGTTTAGACAGTTATACACCATACACTGCAGACTGGTTAACACAGAGGAGCATAAAATCTTTCCCCTGGTCTTATGGTGTACTGCCATCTAAATCTGAGCAATGTTACAATATCTTTTGGTCAAGGGTGATAGGCCTTTGTGAAGCGCATGACATGCCTTTGGCTCCTCATACGATCCTATCTAATTTTGAGAGGGGAGCTGGAAATTTCATTAAAACATATTTCCAGACAGCATCCCAAAAGGATGCTGGTTTTAATTTGTCATCAAGTGCAAAAGTTACGACTTGCAGGACATTACAGAAACAATACAATATTTGCCTTACTTGTGAAGAAGTTACCCAATCTTGCTTTTGTTAATCCAGATGATGTGCAAAGTACATTTCAAAGTGTATGTGAGGATATGCCCAAATACAGGAAACCACTTTGGAATTTCTTTGCTATCAACTACATAAGTGGTCACTGTAGACATTATGGTACATGGAAAGGAACATCAATACATATTCCACCTCTCAGGAGCATAACATTTTGGAATCAGCGGGATACAATGATATGCAGATATCCACAAAGTCAGGATTCAGTACAGGGATGGCACTGGCGACTTCATAATCTCATGGGAAGAAGGATACAGCAATTGGTGGATATATTTAAGGCTATGCAACTGGAAAAGAATAATGCCAAGGACATAAGACACAGACTCCTATATGGCATGCCCTCTTCACCTAAAAGGAAAAGACTACCTAATAAGAAAGGAATTCTCAGACTACTACAGCAGAGAAATGAGTTCTGCCTTGGGGATTAGTAGACGTTACACCCGTCATCACTGCTCGTTCTGACATGACATCTTCAAGTACTTCCCATGTTCAAAATAAAGCTCATTTTCACACTGTACCAGAATGGAGTACTAGTGCAGTGTCCTTAGCTTTGGTCAATGATTACAGTGATAATTCTTATGGTTTACTCAACCTTACTGTATTACGCTCTTACATAGGTTATGTCAACGTTTTGAAGGGACACACCTTGTGGTACTCATGCACTTGTGAGTGTGTGGTGTTTATATTTTAACAATGTAAATGTACTTGGCTCTTCTGTACATCAAGTTGTGGCATCTTTCACACACAGCACTAGAAAAAAAAGCCAAATATCAAATTTGGCATGTCGATATTCCAAGATTCCGTGATCATGGTGATCTCTGCCAGTCATTGCTTGATTCAGTACAGTGGGCTTTGGGAAGCAGACAGCAAACCATTTTTAGTGTACTTTTTCACAACAGTTGAAAAAAAAAATAAAAAAAAATTGTAGTCCAGCTGAAGTAATAAAATATTAACCAAGAACTTGCCTTATTGCAAATGTATTCAATGAAAATGTACGTTAAGTGATGCTAACCTGAGTAAAAGTAAGACAGTACCCCTTATTACTGTACATGTCAATTATTGTTCCTACTACAGAAATGTATTCAGACCATTCAACTAGCAATAAAACTAATCAAATTATGATTTGGTGGGTCCCTAAAAAAGGTATGGGACTGGTTTTAGTGACACTAATTTTTACATACTGTACTGCAGTCCAAGTCTGACTAATGCTACAATTATTCTGAAACACAGAAATTGCTATGTAGTCAACTCCACATATAAAGGTGATATTGCTGAAACAGACAGGATTTCAAACGTTCATCTTTAACCGTACTTATTACTAAAGAAAACAACAAAAGCCCCAAAACTAAACCCCGTGGTAAACCCTCACCAAGATTTAATGGTTCGGATGTAATTGATCTTATTTTTTATTATACCAAGTCTCTCTCTCTTGCCCATAAATAGGACTAAACCAACTTTTAGATAGTAAGCCTTACTACTTGAACTTTTAATATGTCAGAATCATGAATAAAATTAAAGGCTTTGGGGAAATCTACACAAAGAACTGCTGCAATACTGGCTTTATCACAGGCAATATAAAACTGCTCAAGAAAGGAGACAACTGCTCTTGTACAATGTCCCTTCCTGAAGTCCTGGGCAACAATCAAATTTCGGTCAGTCTTAAAGCTGGCTTTCAAACCTACTTCGGGCTACTAAAAAGACTTACCAAGATGCAAATGGTCTTTAACCCATGTGTAACTTTTATAACTAAAGATTAATAAGGAACACAGTGATTTTACAGTTAAACCAAACACCTTCTGAACTTCAATAAGCTTGCCAGCCATAACCCCATGTTGATATTTTCTATTTTCCATACATCAAGATTTTTTTGAGGGACATTAATGACCGATTTCTGATAAGTGGAAGTTCATCCCATAACCTTGAAAGACACTATGTAACATATTTGTCACTTTTTTGTACTACTGGCATTATCCACAGCAGTGCATTTGCAGACTTTCAAACAGAACAGGAGCAGGGATCATCTTACAAACCAGTGACAGGTTACCTCTAAGTAAACTACAAGGAACAAATATAGGACAACAACTGAAGCTTCTTTCAATAGTTTGGGCTTTCCAAGCATGTGATTTATTTCCATTAAGGAGGCACTCTACCTTTAAGTTACTTAAGGTAGCTGGTTGAAATGCTACAGAATGCAGTACTGTATTCAATAATGGATCGGATTAATAAAGTATAAAGTGGTACAGTGATCATTAGAATTAGATGGACTACATTATGTAATTTCCTGACTGCAGTGGCTGACACACTGGTCAAAGTTTAAACTATTGTCTAGCACTGTCCCTTGCATTACAACAATAATGTCATTCTTCTACGATATTTTACTATCATACTGTATGCCTTGTTTATCAAGTCTCACAATACTACATTTACTGACGTTAACGATAGTACAATTATATAAGCAAACTTACCATAAACATATATGTTACAATGATCACTGCTGCAGCAGCCCAAGCTATATGGGGTTATAGCCTCCTAAGGATAATAATAGCCGGCCAGCTTCCAAAACTTCAGGACCCCTTCCACACGCCCAAACTGTTAGTTAGCTTGAGCTGAGCTGACAAAGTCAGATTACGTTGCCAAGTCCTTTAAAGCTTTCATGCAAACACAAAGAGGGAAGCTAAAGCCCTGAGAAGGGCAATGCTAAGAAAATTAAACTAAAATGTCCACACCCTGGCATTAAAAAAATAATAATAAATAAATTAATAATAATAATAAAAAAAGACAAATGGAAGAAGTGATCAGTTATTGCAGCACTGACCATTTGAGCATCTATCCTTATAGCAAGTTTACTTGCACAACTATAATTGGCTTCGTTCCAAGTCAGACTTTCCCAGTAAACAAATGTTAAATAAAATAATTAAAAAATAATAAATAAACTTCATCTCTATGATTAGATTACCGTAGCTTAACATGACTGGGAGGATGAAGGATGTGCATCCAGGAGTCCCTGGAGAAGGGTCCTAGCAAAGCCAGTTCTAGACTGGGAGAAGAATCTAGTTTATAGGCTTTGCATACAAAAGTATGTACAATGGACCAATCTGTGGCTTCTAGAAAACTACTAGAATCTAATACTTTCAAAAAAGCCACAGATAAATTCAAGGCCCCTGACAGAATGAGCCTTGACACTGCCTGCTACAGTTTTGTTGTGGTGGGTGTAAAAAAAGGTAATAGCATGACACAAATATTTGGAAATATAGTCTGTTACAACACAGGTTGTCCTTTTTTCTTACCTTAATAAACAACTAATCAGAAGTTCTGAAAGATTTTGTTCTGTCAAGACAATACAAAACTCTGTGTAGAAAGCCAAGGTAAGGAGCAGCACTTCTCCCTTATTTTTAGGCTCTAGAAAGAAAGAGCTTGCTAGCTTGCATTAGGGTAAATGTGGACACCACTTTAGGCATACCTTTATAGAAAATGAGAAGACTGACCCACCACGAGAACCCACAACTCAGATACTCTTCTTGCAGAGGTCAGAGAAATTAGTAAGTCTGTTCTCAATATTAAGAACCTCAAGCCATCCTGAAGAGCTGGGTCAAATAGAGCAACAGTTAGTTTTTCTAACACAAAGTTGAGATTCCAAAGAGGGACCCCCTGTTTCCAAGTAGGCTTCTTCTGCAACACCCCTTTCAAAAATAAATTTCAAACAAAGCTGCATTAAAAGATGGGGATGCATGGGCAAACATGCTGAAAAAGCCAACAAATGAATCTTGACTGAGGAGTAATACTGGCCACAGGACAGTTATACATACAAACAATGGAAAAAGTACAGTTGTGTACACTTACCATAAATGTAGATGTTAGAGTGTATTCACTGTTGCAGTCATCACATTTGGGTTCTCTCTGCCAGGGTAGCCCTCAGTTGGCCCAAATACCAGAGGCTTAGTATTTCTGTGTCAGTTGCAGTCACTGCAGGATTGACATCAGGTCGTCAGTGGTATAAAATAAAGCAGCTGACGCCATTACATCAGTTTTTCTTGCCCTGTCAGGAGCCCCCAAGAGAAAGCTAGGTTATGGTGGAAGAACACAACCAGTAGAAAATAAACACAAAATATTCCTTGTAAGGAGAGAGAGAGAGAAATTGACTGAGACACAAGGGGGATGGGAGGGAGGGAAACCAGGACTGCAAACAGTGAAGACACTCGAACATCTACATTTACGGTAAGTGTACACAACTGTACTATGTTCTTCATGTTTCACCATTGTAGTCATCACATTTGGGTTGATTCCCAAAGCTGAAAAAAGGGTGGAGGCAGTCAAGTAGACTGGGGGCTGGCTAGGATGCCCTGCAAGACTGCATTGGCAAAGCCTGCCCTGGATTTGGAGAAGAGAGACAGGTGGTAATGCTTGGTGAAGGTATGAACAGATGTCCATGTTGCAGCCTCCAGGATGTCCCTGGTTGTGACTCCTCTGAGGAAAGCTGCAGAGGTGGAGGTTGCTCTGGTAGAATGTGTCCTGACCCCCTTGGAGGGAGGTTTCCCGTGCTGCTTGTAGCAGAAATGGATGTAGTGTGCTATCCATTTGGAAATGCTTTGTTTGGATATGGCCTTGCCCACTGCTTCTGCAGCAAAGCTGACTAACAACTGATCAGTCTTTTTAAATTATTTAGTCCTGTCTAGGTAGAATCTGAGCTGTCTGTGCACATCTAGAGAGTGCAGAATCCTTTCCCCCTTATTTTGTGGGTTAGGGAAAAAGGTGGGCAAATGAAGGATGGGTTAATCCTGAGGGAGACCCTGTCAGCAAGGAAAATGATGAAGGGATCTACAGCCATTAGTGCTTGTAGCTCATACTCTTCTAGATGAAGTGATGGCCAGAAGCAAGGCTGTCTTCCAAGAGAGGAACTTTACTCTGCTGAAGTTGCTGGTTCAAGGGGGGGCCGGGTGAGCTTTTCCAACACAAAGTTATGGTCCCAAGCTGGGGTAGGTGCTCCTCTGGGGGGCCTCAAGTTGTTAGCCCCTCTTAGGAACTGTTTGATGAGAGGGTGGGAGAAAAGAGGTGGCTCAGGGCTGAAATGAGCAGAGAAGGCAGAGGCATGAATTTTAATAGAAGAGAAGGATAGACCCCCCTGTGTAGTAGGTCAGCCAGGTAATCCAGGATGAGAGGTAGGGAGGGCTGTGCCATTCCAGCTCCCTTAGCCTGGATCCAAGTGCAAAACCTTTTCCACTTGTCAGCATAAGACTTTCTAGTGCTAGGGCGTATGGCCTCACGTATAACATCTAGAACTTGTTTACTTAGACTGGCAGCTTATGCAGTGGTCATGGAATAAACCAGGCTGCCAGATTGAGGGTCTGCAATTGGAGATGCATGAACTCTCGCTCTGGGTCAGGAGTGTTGGGATCTGAGGGAGATGTCATGGTGGCAAGGGTGACAGGCTGCACAGCAGTGGGTACCAGTGCTGGTGTGACCAGTCTGGGGAAATCGAGACTGTCCTCGGTTTTTCCTCCCTTATTTGGAGCAGTACCCTTGTAATGAGTGGTAGGGGGGAAAATGCATAGACAGAGAGGCTGACTCACTGGAAGGATAGCGCATCCACTTTCCAGGTCTTACACTGGGGTTCCCTGATGCAGAATTTGCTGAGCTGATGGTTGAGAGTGGGAAGCAAAGAGGTCGACCTTCGGGGTGCCCCATTTCTGGGTTACACAAGGGTGAAGGTTCTTTGGTCTAGCTGCCACTCATGTGGATCCAGAATATTTCTGCTTTAAGTTGTCTGCCAGAGAGTTTAGAGAGCCTGGCAGGAATTGTGCTAACAGGTGTAGTTGCATGGCTGAGGCAGTGTGCCAAAGGGTCATGGCGAGCCTGCACAGAGGGTACGAGTGAGTCCCTCCCTGCTTGTTGATATACCACATCACAGGTGGTGTTGTCTGCCTTGATCAGTACAGGCCCCGGGGAGAGTAGGGGGTCTGAAAGCTGTCAGAGCTTGCGTACATCTCTTTTTGGTTGATGTGCAGATGTATTTGATTTGGGCTCCATTGGCCCTGAATGCAACTGCCGTCCAGGTGTGCACCCCAGGCATAGTCTGATGCGTCTGTGGTGAGGGGCTGGGCGGCGTGGGGTTGTGAGAAGGGTAGTCCCTTGTTGTGGTAGCACGCTGCTGCCCACCACCAAAGAAAATCTTTCCTTAAACAAGGTTTCATTGGTATAAGAGAGTTTCCAGGTCTTGGGAGTGTTGACACCAAAAGCTTTTTAGGTACCATTGTAGTTTTCTCATATGCAGTCTGGCATATGGAATGAGTAGAATACAAGAAGCCATGAACCCCAGAGCTTGCGGGATTTTCCTTGCAGATGACTGGGGTCTGGTGGCTAGTTGAGAGAAGTAGGCTGTCAGGTAGGTTTTTTTTTTGGTGCAAGGAATGCAATCTGGGATGCCGTGTCCAGGCTTGCTCTCAGGAATCCAATTTTTTGGGTGGGTACTAGCTTGGATTTCTTTTCGTTGATAGTATACCCCAGGGAGGTTAGTAGGTCCTTTACAAAGGTCAGGTGCTTTAGCAGCTTTTCCTGTCTGCCTGCCTGAATCAGGCAGTCATCTAAGTATGGGTAAATTTTAATATTTCTTTGTCTGCAAAAAGCAATGGTGGGAGCCGGACATTTTGTGAAAACTCTGGGAGCAGTGGATAAGCCAAAGGGAAGAGCAGAGAACTGAAAGTGCAGTGATCCTGCCTTGAAATGTAGATATTTCCTGCATGATTCCCTGATTGGGATGTGTAGGTATGCCTCTTTTAGGTCTATGGTGGCTAACCAAGTATCCTTGGAAAGCATAGGTAGAAGCTGCAGGAGGGTGAGCATTTTGAATTTTGGTATCACCAGAAAGGTGTTTAGAATGGATAGATAGAGGATGGGGTGCCAGGTGCCCGGTGCCCTCTTCTCTGGGTACCAGGAAGAGTCTGGAGTAGAAACCTTGGCCTATCTGTTCTGCAGGAACATGCTCTATTGCCCTCACAGAGAGCAGGGAATGTCTTGCTTTTTTGGCCTCTACCCACTGGTTTGGGGGAAGATCTGAGAACCCTTTTGGGGTTGGTAGTGTGGAAATAAAATGTGTATCCCTGGGACACTATGTTGAGGACCCAGCGGTCATTGGTAATGGTGGCCCAGGTGTTTGCGTGGAATGAGAGTTTTCCTCCTAGGAGCAAGAGCAGGTGGAAGTGTAAAGTCATTGTGAGTTCTTACCATGAGGGGGTGGCTTAGCACTCCCTGGTTTTGAGGAGGAGGACCTCCATTGCTTAGATCTCTGCATTCCTTGAGGCTACTGTCTGGGGGGGCCTGCTTCCCAGGGTCTGTGCTGAGCTGACTTGGAGGGGGCAGGAAAGGAACAGTGCTTGTAGTGGCAATGCCTACTGAACCTCTGTGGCTGGACCTGCAAGAAATCTTTAACTGTCTGCACAGATTTAGCTTTTTCTTCCATCTTTTTAAGACCTCTTCTGCCTTGGTGCCAAATAAGTTGTCTTTGTGCAATGGTGCGTTCAATAACTTGAATATGACATGGTCTGGCAAGGGCTGTTCCTTAAGCCAAGAATGTCTTCTAAGGACAGAACTAGTGACTGCTGCCCTGCAAGATGCTTCTAGGGTGTCAAAACCACACTGTAAGGTGTGCTTAGTTACTTGACTTGCAGAATGCATCAACTCTTGTAACTCTGCGTTCTGCACAAGCAGGAAAAGATTTTTTTTTTGTTTGAGGAGTTCCCTGGTATGTTGCTGGTATTTCAGCATATGGAAGTGACAAATTTAGTGCTCCAATAGCAAGAGTAGCAGAGGTGTATACTTTTTTACCCCATCTGTCTAATGCTTGGGAATCCCTAACTGAGGGGGTGGGATTCTTAGCAAAAGTTGCTTTAATTCCTTTAGGCCCTTGAGAGAGAACCTCAGGGTCAGCAGTAAGATTTTTCAAAAGAAATATGCGAGAGTCACGGATTCTATAGTACCGGTCAGGTTTCCTGGGAGCACAGGAGGGAGGGTGTCAGGAGTCAAACTGGATTCCATAAAAACATAATCTACAACATCCAGGACAGGAGGAATGGCCAGAGCTCTGTGCTGTGGAAGATCCAAGAATTCCCAGAGTCTCTTTTTTTGACTCAGGGTAGTCCTGACATTCCCACTGGAAATGCTTCCTTAAAGTATGTAGGATTTCTCCAAAGGAAAAGTCCTTGGGTGGAGAGGCTGAAGGGATAGATTTCTCTGCACCAGAATCCTCATAAGCAGAGAGGGGTTGCATATCTTCATATTCAGATACATCAGTCATTGGACTCCTGTTCAGATAAAACTACTGGGGGCAAATCTCTCATTTGGAAGGGGTAGCCTGGCTTACCCTGATAAGCATTATACGGTCTTCTGCCATTTTAAGCATCCGAGACTGAGGCAAGGAAGCAGGTGTCTGAGATTGGGCTGTCGGTTTCTTGGGTGTGGTTCGTACCCTGGGCCTTAGAAGCTCGGTAGTTTTCAAAAGAGCAGTAGACACGAAAGAAGTCGGTTTTGGTCAAGAATCGGTAGTGCAAAGTACTTCCTTGGAAGCCGGTGCCTGCTCAGCGGCTCTGGAACCATCCCAGGTGGAGATATCCACAGGATCCTTAGTCGATGAGTCTTGCAACATACCGGACTCCAAAAGGGTCTTGGTAGCGGCCTGCAAATCCACAAAAGTGGGCATCAGGGGCTACGAAAGCACCTCACTAAGGACCACAGAGGTAACGACTAGCTTAACTGAAGCGTCTTCGGCAGTTTTGGACCTGTACAGTCTGTCTCTGTCTTTATCCTTACGTTTTTTTCGGAAGATCTGCTGTCAGATGGCTTACCGAAGTCGTATCGAAATTCGAGGATTGAGATCAGAAATATCTAGCTACAATAAGGACCCGACGACGTATAGTTCTAGCGTTTAACAAAGCACAAAAGCGACAGAGGGGGATGTTGTGATCTGGGCCTAAGCAAGTGACGCAGTAAGAATGAAAGTCTCGGTGTGGTATTTGCTTTCCACAGGTGAGACAATTGTTATTTTTCTGACATCGGTTGGGGCCAGGGGTAATGTATCTGGAGTAAGACTGGATTTCATAAAAACATCATCTACAACATCCAGGACAGGGGGTATAGCTAGAGGCCTGTGTTGAGGCAACACTAAAAATTCCTCGAGTACTTTTGGACTGAGGGTAGTTTTGGCATTCCCACTACAAATGCTCTCTTAAGTATGCAAGGTTTCACCAAAAGAAAAATCCTCTGGAGGGGAGGCAGAGGGAATGGATTCCTCTGCATATGAATCCTCATAGGCTGATGAGCACATGTCCTGATAATCAGAAGGGTCAGAGTCATCAGACTCCTGGTCTGTAGAATCAGAAGGAAACTCCATTCTTTTTCTCTTAGCAGGGGAAGGCTGGCTTCCCCTAATTAGGGTAATAAGGTCTTCAGCCATCCTAAGCATTTGTTTTTGTGGCGTAAGTACTTGAGCATGCGCTTTGGTCGTCTGTTTTCTAGGCACAGTGCATACTCCGGGCCCAAGAAACTTGGTAGTTTAGTCTAAAAAAGTCGATTCAAACACTGGTAGGGCAGAATACACCCTCAGAAGCTGGTGCCTGCACAGTAGCTCTGGACCCATCCAAGGTAGAGACGTCCACAGGATCCATAGTCGAAGAAGCATCTCGCAGCATATCGGACTCTGAATGGGTCTCAGCAGAGGCCTGCGAATCCACAGAAGTGGGCATCAGGGGCTGCAAAGGCGCCTCACTGAGTACTGGCGACTAGCTTAACGGAAGTGTCGTCGGCAGTTTTGGACCTATGCGGTCTGTCTTTGTCTTTACGGATTTTCTGAAGATTGGTAGTCTGATGGCTTATTGAAGCCATTTCGGAATACGGAGAACGAGAGTGAAAGAATTTAGCGACAAAGATAGCCTGACAATGAATGGTTTGGGCGTTAAACAAGCACAAAACCGACAGCGAGGGACGTCGTGGTCTGGGCCTAAACAGGTGATGCAGTAAGAATGAAAATCTCTGTGAGGTATTTGCTTTCCACAGGCCAGACAATTGTTAACTTTTTCTGACATCGGTTAGAGCAAGAAAAAAAGGATCCCCAACAGGGTACTTAGCTTTACAAGACTTCAGGATTATAAACTCGAAAATGAAATTTCAGGTAGTGGCCGACCGGCACTTGTGAATTGCTTGCTTTTGCTTTGGGCTCCTCCTTGGCGAGAAAGACTGATGTAATTGTGTCGGCTGCCTGTTTTATACCCCTGACGTCATGGAAGAAGGAGAGAGAGAGCAACCGACGCAGAAATACTAAGACTCTGGTATTCGGGCTGACTGAGGGCTACCTACAGGCAGATAACTAAAGTGTGAGGACTGCAACAGTGAAACACGAAGAACAGTCTTTCAAGTACAATGTTGCAAGGAAGCTGAAGCAGCAGGCTCAAAAGGAACCCAACTCAATTTTTCAAGAACAAAACTGAGGTCCCAGGAAGAAATTGTATGACCTCAAATCTAGAGGCCAGAGGAGGAGTTAAGGGCAGAACAACAGAAATTGCTGACACACGAGCTTTAACTGAAGAATATGCCAACCCAGGATGAAGATCATCACACAAAACACAGAACCATAAGAATCTGTACTAAAAAGGGATCCTGGTCACTAGGATAGATACCAGACAGAAAATCTCTTCCATTTGGACAAATATGACTTCCTGGCCTCTTGCAGGACCCACAGCACGCCCTCAGAAAAAGGGGTGGCTAAAAGGGATCAAAATCCTATCAACCACAGCTGAAGAGTGGACAACTGAAGATGGATGAGACCCCTTGTTTTGTGTGAGAAGGTCCACCCCGCGAGGAAGGTTGTGGTGACTGACCCTGGTCAAATCAAAAAGAAGGTGGAACCCATACTGTCTGGGCCAAAAAGAGAGTCACTAGCAAGATTTTGGGGGAGTCTTGACTAATTTTGTGCCAGACCCTTGGAAGCAAAGGAAGGGAAGGTGTACAAAAACATCTCCTTTCATGGAAAAGATAGGGTATCCATCTGCCAAGCCACAGGACTTGGGACTCTAGAACAGGAGAGAGGAAGTTGCCTGTTCAGATGGGAGGCAAAATAATCTGAGGAATACCCCACCTATGGAAAAGGTCCAGAAACACATCTCTATGAAGCATTCATTCATGAGCCTGTCTGCTGAACCTGCTCAAAGAGTCTGCTACTATATTTTGCTCACAGGGAATGCAGACAGCCTGAAAAGTCACTTGATACTGGACAGCTAGATCACAGACCTTAAGAGTGACCCTCCATAGGAGGCAGGACATCATCTCCCTTTGCTTGCTGATATATCACATTACTGCGGTACTGTCTGTAAAAACTTTGAGGGGCTCAGAAGAAAGAGGGTATGAAAGGCCTGAAGAACTAGCAGGAGAGCTCTCCACTCCTTGATGTTTATGTGGTCTGACCTCTGATGAAGAGGCCAGACAACTGAAGGAAGCTTACCACCCCCTAATTGAGGCATCCGAAAAGAGCACTTTAGTCAGGACTGCAGGTTGGAAAGCCCTGGGTTAAGAAACAGTTGATGAATCCACCACTGAAGCTCAAGCATAAGACATGGAAAGAAGGGAAAGTACAGTTGTGTACACTTACCATAAATGTAGATGTTAGTGTGTATTCACTGTTGCAGTCATTACATTTGGGTTATCTGCTTGCAGGTAGCCCTCAGTCGACCTGATTAACAAAGTCTTGGGTCCTGCGTCGGTTGCGGTCCCTTCTTCCATGACGTCAGGGGTATAAAACATGCAGCCGACGCCATTACATCAGTTTTTCTTGCCCCAGATGTCAGGTGCCCCACTAATGGGAAGCAAATATAAAAGCACAAAGATATACCTCCAACAAAAAAGAAAATACACGAAAAAGGCTTTTAAGCATAGTAAAGGAAAGTAGAGATATAGCCAAAAGTAGTTAGGGGGTAGGGAGGGAGGGTAACCAGGACTGCAACAGTGAATACACTCGAACATCTACATTTATGGTAAGTGTACACAACTGTACTACGTTCTTTGTGTTTCATTGTTGCAGTCATTACATTTGGGTAGATTCCCAAAGCTATGGTTAGGAGGAGGAATTTAGATAGCATTAGGGCCAGCTATAAGGACCTGCAAGACAGCAGTGGCAAAGCCAACTCTGGATTTTGAGAAAATTGGCAAATGATAATGCTTGGTGAAAGTATGTACAGAACTCCAGGTAGCAGCTTCTAGGATGTCACTGGTAGGGACGCCTCTGAGAAAGGCTGTAGAGGTAGATGCAGCCCTGGTGGAGTGAGGTCTGATCCCCTGGGGGATAGGTTTTCCATGGTGCTTATAGCAGAAATGAATGCAATGGCTTATCCATTTAGAAATGGTTTGCTTTGAAATAGCCTTCCCCTCTGCCCCTGCAGCAAATGCCACCAGCAGTTCAGATTTCCTTTGAGGTTTAGTCCTGTCCAAGTAGAATCTAGGTTGTCTGTGCACATCTAAGGAATGCAGTATCCGTTCCCCTTTATTCTGTGGATTGGGAAAGAAGGTTGGCAAATGAATGGACTGATTAAGAGCCACACTGGATACCACCTTTGGCATGAAGGATGGATTGGTTATGAGGGACACCCTGTCCGCATGAAAGATGATGAAAGGCTCCACTGCCATAAGGGCCTGTAATTCGGATACCCTTCTAGCTGAAGTGATTGCTAAAAGGAAAGCTGTTTTCCAAGAAAAAAATTTTAAGTATGCAGTAGCAGCTGGCTCGAAAGAAGGTACAGTGAGGTTCTCCAAGATCCCAGGCTGGGGTTGGAGCTCTCCTGGGTGGTCTCAAATTTATGGCCCCTCTGAGGAATTGCTTGAGCAGTGGATGAGAGAAGAAGGGTAGTTCTGTGTTATAATGAGCTGAAATGGCTGAGGCGTGGATTTTAATGGAGGAAAAAGGCAGGCCCTTGTGAAGCATCTCAGTTAAGTACTGAAAATCTGAGGTAAATTGGGTGCCGCTATGCTCATCCCTTGAGATTGGTACCAGGCACAGAATATTTTCCATTTTTCAGCATAGGATTTTCTAGTACTAGGCCTCCTTGCCTCTAAAATGATATCCATCACAGGTTTGCTGAGGGATGGTAAAGGAGAGATTAAAGCAATTAGTCAGGCTGCAAGGTTCAGTGTTGGAAGCTTAGGGTGCAGAATCTGGTTCTCCTGCTGAGACAGCAGGGAAGGAGTCTGAGGCAGGTGCCATGGAGATAACAGTGACACACTGCGCGCGGGGGGGGGGGGGGTACCAGTGTTGGCACGGCCAGTCTGGAGCAATCCAAATCATCCTTAGTTTGTCCAGTTTGATTTTTAGTAGTACCTTGGAGAGGAGAGGCAGAGTGGGGAAGGCATAGACTGATAGGTTTTTCCAGCTGAAGGACAGAGCATCCACTTTCCAGGCTTGTTTGTGGGGAGTCCTTGTGCAAAATTTGTCCAATTGGTAGTTCTGGGGAGAGGCAAACAGGCCTATATCTGGGCTCCCCCATTTGCTTGTCAACATTTTGAAAATCCTTGGTTCCAGTTTCCACTCGTGTGGGTCTAGGAGGTTTCTGCTTAGTCCGTCTGCCAGTGTATTTAATTTTCCTAGCAGGAACTGAGCTTGGTGGTGCACTTTGTAGCTCAAGGCTGTGTTCCACAATGTCATGGCTAGTCTGCAGAGGAGGTAAGAATGTGTACCCCCCTGCTCGTTTATGTACGACATAACAGTGGTGTTGTCCGTCTTTATAATTAGTTGACCTGGAAGAATGTGGTACTTGAAGGCGGTCAGAGCATTCTGTACAGCTAACATTTCTTTTTGATTGATATTGAGGTGCATTTGACTTGGGTTCCATTTGCCCCGAATGCACTTCCCTGCCAGCTGAGCCCCCCATGCATAGTCTGAGGAATCTGTTTTTAGGGTTCGGGTGGCAAGGGGTGGTGTGAAAGGTAGTCACTTGTTTTGGTGGCAGGCCTCTGCCCACCAAAGGAACTCTAGGCGCAGGCAAGGTATGATAGGAATCATTGTTTCTAGGTCTTGAGAATGTTGACACCATAGGCTTTTTAGATACCACTGTAGTTTCCTCATATGCAGTCTTGCATACAGAATTAGAAGAATGCAGGAGGCCAAGGGCTTGCAGTATTTGTCTTGCAGATAGCAGGGTTTTTGTGGACACTTGTTTGAAATAGGTTGTCAAATTAATTTGCTTTTCTGGCGTGAGGTAAGCCATCTGGGAAGCAGTATTCAAGCTTGCTCCCAGGAATATAATTTGTTGACAGGGTACCAGGTGTGATTTCTTTTCATTTATGGTGTACCCCCAGACAAGTTGGAACCCTTTTTACAAAGGCCAGATTATTCAAAAGTATGCCCTGGCTTTCTGCCTGAATTAGACAATCGTCCAAGTATGGGTATATATGAATATTTCTTTGCCTACAAAATGCAATAACTGGAGCTAGGCACTTTGTGAGTACCCTGGGCGCTGTAGATAAGCCAAACGGCAGTGCAGAGAACTGATAGTGTGTGTAGCCTACGTTGAAGTGTAGGTATCTTCTGCAAGATTCCCCGATTGGGATGTGGAGGTATGCTTCTTTTAAATCTAGTGTTGCCAACCAGGCATCTTTGCCTAGCAAAGGAAGAAACTGGTGAAGAGTCAGCATCTTGAATTCTGGAATCTCCAAAAAGGTGTTTAGAGTAGACAGGTCCAGGATAGGACACCATGAATTGTCTTTTCTGGGTACCAGGAAAACTCTCGAGTAGAAACCTTGTCCCTTTTCCTCTTCTGGTACCAGTAACCATGCTTAAGAGAGAAAGTACTTGTTTTTGGGCCTCTGCCCACTGATTTGGGGGTAGGTCTGGCCACCCAGTTGGTGTTGGCAACGTGTGGAAGTGAAATCTGTATCCCTGGGACACTATATTTAAAACCCATTTGTCCTGGGTAATGAGTTCCCAATTCTTTGCATGAAGAGCAATCTTTCCCCCCCAAAGGGGCAGTCAGTTGATAAGTGCTTGGAAATTTTAAAAGGAAGTCATCGAGACAGTTTACCATAGGGGGGAGTCTTATTCCCAGACTTGGAAGTGGAGGCCCCCCACTACTTAGTTCTGTCAGTGCCCTGGGACTGAAACCTGGGGTTTTTGCTGTGTCTGGGTTTGGCTTGAGAAGACCTGGAAGGGGCTGGAAAGGACCAATTCTTAGAGTGCCAGTGCCTACTAAATCTAGGAGGCTGAACTTGTAAAACATCTTTAACAGTTTGCATAGATTTAGCTTTATCTTCCATCTATTAAAGAACTTCATCAGCCTTGCTGCCAAATAGCCGGTCCTGATTTAAAGGAGCAGCCAACAATTTAGCTTTAACATGATCAGGCAAAGATTGCTCCTTAAACCAAGCATGCCTTCTGAGCACAGACCCAGTAACAGCTGCCCTGCAAGAGGCCTCTAATGAATCAAAATCACATTGCAAAGTATGTTTTTCAACTTGTTCGGCAGAATGCATTAAATCCTGTAATTCTTTATTTTTCACACAATCAGGAATCAACAAATTTTCTGTTTAAGCAGCCCAATAACACGTTGCTGATATTTTAACATATGAAACTGGCAGTTTAAAGCCCTAATGGCCAAGGTTGCAGAAGTGTAAACCTTTTTACCCAATCTATCCAGCACACTGGAGTCTATCAGAAGGGGTATGAGTTTTAGCAGTAGAAGCCTTAATGCCCTTGGGCCCCTGTGAAATAGTCTGTGGATCTGCAATAGGATTTTTGAAAAGGAACTTGTGGGATTCAGGGACCCTGTAGTATCTGTCAGGTTTTCTGGGAGCAGGAGGCAGGGAATCAGGGTCCAAACTAGAGTCCGAGAAAGCATCATCATCAACAATGTCTAGTACAAGAGGAATAGCTAAAGGCCTATGCTGAGGTAGGATAAAGAAGTCCCTAAGCCTCTTTTTTGAATCAGAAAAATCCTGGCTTTCCCAGTGGAAATGCTCCCTTAGAGTATGTAAGTTTTCCCCAAAAGAAAAATCTTCAGGAGGGGAAGCAGAGGGAATGAAGTCCTCTGCATCAGAATCCTCATAAGTAGGTAAGGACAAATCCAGATCAGAAGAGTCAACAGAATCCTGATCAGAAGATCCATAATCAACTTCAGTCCTAGGCCTCTTAGAAGGGGGGGGGGGGGGTTGGCTACCCCTGATTAGAGTTATTAGATCTTCAGCCTTTCTCATTTGTTTTTTAGGCATAGAGGCCTGAGCATGTGGCCTGGGCGTTGGTTTTTTAGACATTGCTCGAGATTTAGGCCTAAGTAAAGAAGGAGGCGTCAGTTTAATATGCAAGTCCGGAGGCCTCAATACACCATTAGAAGCCAGTGCCTGCACAGCGGCTCAGGACCCATCCAAGGTACAGACATCCGTGGGTTCCATAGTTGAAGCATCTCGCAGCATACCGGACTCCGAATGGGTCTCAGTAGAGGCCTGCGAATCAGAAATAGCGGGTATAGAGGGCTGTGAAAGCACCAGAGTACCGGCAAACTGGCGACTGGCTTAGGAGAAGCGTTGTCGGCTGTTTTGGACCTCGGCGGCCTGTCTCTGTCTTTATCTTTGCGTTTTTTAGGAATCCCAGTAGTTGGACGGCTAACCAATGATATTTCTGGATAATTAAACCGAGAACAGAAATATTTAGAGGTGAAAATATACCGATGACGGATGGTGCACTGATTAAATAAAGCACAAAACTGACAGCAAGGTACATCATGGTCAGGGCCTAGGCAAGGCACACAGTACGAATGAAAATCTTTATGAGGTATTTGCTTTCCACAAGCAATGTAATTATTAACTTTTACTGACATTGGTAAGGAGCAAGAAAACGTTTTCCCAACAGGGTACTTAGCTTTAGTTGAAGACTTAGGTTCTGAAACTCGAAAACGAAAATTTCAGGAGTCGACCAACCAGCACTTGTGCACTGCTTCGGTACCGCACGGCAAGAAAGACTGATGTAATGGTGTCGGCTGCATGTTTTATACCCCTGACGCCATGGAAGAAGGGACAGCAACCGACGCAGGACCCAAGACTTTGTTAATCAGGCCGACTGAGGGCTACCTGCAAGCAGATAACCCAAATGTAATGACTGCAACAGTGAAACACGAAGAACATCCAGGATGGCAGCCAGAAATGGAGGAACAGCAGAATGTTTATGAGACTCCATTTGGAGGACTTCAACATAGGTTTCCGATACCAAAGACGAGAACAATCCCAGTTGCAAAATTACATCATACATGAAACAGGGTCCCCAAAGGAGAGTTCTTCTGAAGGAGAATCTGGACTAATACAATCCTCTTTCTCAGACCCATAATACAAAGGAGAAGGGATCTGAGAAGAGTATGCCAAGGGCTCTTCCCCAGAATCCAGATCCTCATCCGAAAACTGTTGCTCCCTAAGACAGGGGAGGGACTGGCATAGATATTCCTTGAAGAAGCATTAAAGTCATTAAAGCATTACACAACTCCCGAGTAAAATCCAGTCAATCATACTGGGGATCTCTAAATGCAGGGGAAATATACTTTTTTAAATGGGACGTCTGCACGAAAAACCCTAAGAGGGTCTGACCCTTGCCGACTCGACCAGCATGTGGAAACCCTCTCCGCTCCTCAGATATAAATTAGATGAGGTTCTCCTCAACATCTGAACGCTTGTAAAGCTTTTAGAGGATGTGTGACAAGTCAGATCTATAACAGCCTCTGAAGGGGTCATGGCAGAAGAATCCAAAGCAACAACCGGACAATTCTCTGGGCTTTCATCAGCTTCACTAGAGATGTCCAGGGGAGGCTGGACAGCAGTCGAATCAGACTTAAGTTTTTGGCCTTTCACCTTGTGCCAACACCTTTAGATGGTTTTCTAGGTAAACAGACAAAGGGGAGAGATGACTACATAGGGTCTTTAGGGACAAACACCTGGCAGACAGAACACTGTGTATGGTCATGAGAAACACCCAAACAGAAAATACACTGTTTGTTGTGATCTTTATGGGGAATCTGCCACCCACACCATTTTCCCTTTCTGGATAAAATGTACACAAACACCACTAAAATGAAAAAGAGAACAGAAAATAAGGAAGAACTCCAATGGGGCACTTAGCTGAGAACGGCTTAGTAACTAACTAGCACATAAGAGTGCTCAGACCGACATTCAATGATAGCATTTGGACTGTGGCAAAGAAGTTCTGAGGCGTGTGCATTTGTACTTAGCCTTTATACCCTACACCTTGCACGGGGAGCATATGTCTGACGTACAATGCCAACAGTGAAGACCTTGGTATACTGGCCTGATGTTGGGCAGGAGATTTCTTATGCAAGGAATACTGCAATGGTGATATGAAAGGACATCTATCTGTTGCCATAGAATGAAATGGAGGTTCAGATTTTCTGGTAGGATTGACAGACTGCCAGGGGGGTGGGTAGGAATTCTTCATTGAATCAGACTTACAAGATAGTCCTTTTTCTGTGAATTCCTGTTTTCTTTCTGAAGCCTTCCTGCAATTGTTTTTTTTTTTTTTTTTTTTTTTAAATATTTACTTAAAAAAGCAGCTTGCTAGGACTGTTTATTTTGCTTTTTAAAGAAGGCTGTAGAGAGAGCATTAAATCCCTTTGCAAACTTGAAAAAAGAGATCCCTTAAATCAGCTTTTCTCTCTCAACACACTTGTTAATGAACTCTGCAGCACAAGGTACAAATATCAGGTCTCTACCAAAGGGAAGTTTTGAGAATGCAGCCAGTCAAGCCTCCTCCTAACAGTTCCAACAGCAGCAGCCTTAGAGGTGGCATCAGCAGACTCGTATGCACATTTCAAACTTGAGACACAAAAACAACCAAATTACACAAAGCTAATTTCTCCTCACAAGGGAAAATAGATGGCAAATATTCCTCATATACTCACAAAAGGCAAAAATAAATGTGAACATATAAGCTCGACAGCTGAGAATTCTAAAGTGCTGCAGAAGAATGCACTTTTCCCCTAAATCTGTCAAAAGCTTTCCCATCCTTGTCAGAAGGAGAGGGATTAGTATTAACCAAATGTTTAACAGCAGCTGGGTTCACTAAAGTAATAGCTGCTGGGTCAGATCTGCGATAAGTGTAGAAAATTTTAAGAGGAACGTTATATAGCCTGCTTTTTTAGGAGCAGAAGGCTGGCTGTCGAAGTTGCAGGGTGTAGCAAAAATACACCAAGGCAGGCAGAACAGGAGGAAATGGAGTAGGTCTGGAAATTCCAGTTATAATAAAATCATACTACTTCCTGAAGGACTAAGAAATGTCACGGTTTCCCACCGAAACAAATGACTTATTCTGGAAATAATTTCAAAGAAACAGAATCCGTTAAAAGTACTGTCAGAAGGCAGTCTCCCCTTAGAATCCGAATCGGAGACGAAACAATTTGTTCCTTTACAATCACTTGAGGTTGATACTCTTGAACCTATTCAGAAAACGAAGAATAATTTTCTCTTTTACTAGAAACAGCTGTGCAGGAAGGGTCAAGAGCATGAACTAAACCCTGAGCTAAACCCAATACATTACTCCTGACTAGAGTAACTGAGACAGCAGAAGAGATATTTTAAGTGTTTTCTTTTTGACAGGACTTTCTAAAGTAGTACACCTATTTTTGCCAAGAAAAACTCTCTACGGACAGGAACAACTTTCTGGGTAGGCAGAGTGGCACTTTCTGCCCCTTCTCCTAGGACCAAACAAGAGCATCTCCCCCTTGCCCACCAACAGGAATCCAACAGCTGCAAAAGATGTGCCTAAACCCCCCAATCTACAGTGGCTGTAAGGACTACACCAGTGGAAGCCAAGCAATAAGAGAAGTGGTTTGAGGAAACAGCTTGGCCAGAACAGTCACCCACTTGTGACTGAAGCATTTGGCAGCCTGCAGTGGTGGCAAAGACTTGTTAATTTTCTTCCTTTTGTAGCTGGAAGGAGGAAGAACTGAGAAACTAGTAAGTTGCTCCATGGTAAATATGAAAAATATGTCCTTTTCCAAGGAAAGCCTGACAGCAATAGTCAGCAAATCAGGTTAGTTGTAAAAAAATATTTTTTTCTCTGTTATAACACTGTAAAAAAATGGTTTAAACACTTACTCATACCCCAAAAGAAAAACTATTTTTTATCAAGTAAAGTAGTTTAAAATTAGTTTTAACTTTTTGTCACAAAGTACAAAAAATAAATAAAAAAAACACGTCCCTTTAAAAATGATCAAAACTTACATGTTAGTCACACTTTTTCCTTGCTTAACTTCAACAGAAAAGGTACATTTTCTATAATAAAAGGAAAGTGAAAGATGTGAAAGACCCCCCCCCCCCCCAAAAAAAAAAGAGAACTTGGCAGTGTTAGCCAGCCAACTGTCGAGCCACAAAAGCCTGCAGAGGAGCACACTCTTTGGCAGCAGGAAAGCTCTGAAGAACTTGGCACCCAAACCTGATTTTTAGTCATCTCTGCTCTGTGGACCATCTTGTAGATTTCAGCCTCTCTTATTAATTGTGTTGTGCCTAGTTTGCAGGTATCAGTAGATTCCAAAAAATGTTTCTGCTTTATCTACCTGCAGGAATTCAACTTAGTTGGGAGGATGGAGTCTTTGCTCTAAGGGTCTATATTACTAGCCAAAGACAAAACATATGTAGACACTTCAGAGAAAAAATATGGTCATTTTAGTAATAATTTTTGAACACTACATATTGGTTTTACTGTTAGAATCTATCAGTTTTTCATTATATAAAATACATTAGAAATGTGAAAAGCATTAAAAAAAAAACTACACCTGAAGGTCTTAAAGGCTGGTGTCATGAATCACTACAAAAGTTCTACACCACGTTCTATACAATGCCTACTTTTCTTATTCTTTCAAGACTATTCTCAGTCAATGAAAGTACCAACACTCCATGTGAAGAGTGAACCACAAGAAAATCTATTCAAGACTGTTTTTATCAATTTACTTTCTATAAAATTAACATGGAGGAGGAAGAGCTTATTGGTTTAGGAGCAAATGTGCAAAATTGCCAAGTGCCTACCAGCACAGACAAACACTTTTAGCAATATGAAAAGTATAATTGGAGCAGCCACGGTGCAGAGAGTAAAGGGTCATTTTCAAAGTAAGACTGTACCTGCTGACAGTCTCCATCCCTGACAACTTAAGGGCAGAACATCCACCTTCAGCATGTGTTACCTGCTGAATGCTAGGAGTACTACCATCAACAGCCTGATCATTAAAGCATCCACTTCTGACACACCAGCACAGAATATACCATCTAAATGTCATGCTGCACCTGCAAGGAATACAGTTCACAAAAAAATACAAAAACAAAGGTGGACATGACTACACACAAATTAGCGAACAGCTTCTTACTCTTCAAAACAGCCCTTATGCATCTGCTTAATAGTCATCAAATTGCTATTTTCGTAGGAAAACACACTGTAGAAGCTTCTCGGCCATAAATTGAACTTTTCATTCTGTGTTAATAATCAACAACTAAAGGTGCAGCATGAATGAGGGAAAGCACCCTAGACATATAATACTGAAATCTTTGATGGCAATACACATTTCAGAATGCTAGTGTTAGTTCATCTGACCATTTTCTAAGCTCTGCAATAGTGGCCATTTTCTCTTCAAGAATTTTCCAGAAGAATACCATCTTCAACCTTACAGCTTAAGAAAAGGTGTAATAAATGACAATGTGAAGTTTAAAAGGATTCTTTACCAATTTTGTTTCATAAAGTCAACTGTATTCCAAATCTTGAATCCTATGGACATTTTTCATGTGTCTGTCAGCTTTACTTTTTTCCTGAAATGTCTTAGAACAGAACTGACACTCAAATGGCCTGTCTCTGGTATGTGTCCTCTTGTGCTTAGCAAAATTGGATGAACTATTGAACCGCTTACGGCAGACCCCACATTGAAAGGGCTTCTCACCTGTATGGATACGCTGGTGTGTTGACAGAGCTGAAGACTGAGTAAAGGCCTTCCCACACACTTGGCAAACAAAAGGACGCTCCCCTGTGTGAATGCGCAAATGCTCCTTGAGGTCTGTAGCCCTTTTAAAGCGTTTTTCACATACAAAGCAGATGTACTGCCTCTCATCAACAAAGTCCTGATGGTGTCCGACTAAACTCGTAGAAGTATCATTCCACTCTGTACTCCTAAATGTGGTCTCTACTTTGTTTTTCTTTAAAAGGATTGCATTTTGGGAAATCAAACATTTATTTTTGTTTGTGTGTGGTTCTTCAAGGCCTAGCTTGGTTCCACCGTTAACATTAACCCTAGTGTCTGCTATAGGAGAAGGCATGAATTTTGCTTCTGTAGCTCTGCCAACTGCATCAGGAAATCCTAGAAATTTATGCTCAGCACAGCTGACTTCTGTAGCCAGTGGTTGATCTTGTGTCCTCCAAAATGCAGATTCAGAAGTCTTTCCCATCAAAGGATGTTTCCGATCACTTACTGTGCCAAGACTTGCTTCACCTGTTGTCATTATGCTGCCATTGTGCCTACAAGCACTCGTACTTTGAACATTAGACTCTTCTTTTGTTGTATTCCACAAAAAGTGCTTCATCGATTTCAGATATTTTAATTCTTGGATCCAACTGGGCTCAGAAGTCTCCTCTTCACTGTAATCCAGTTTCAGAAGAGCAGAATTTTTTTCAGCATCGATTTGCTTGGAAACCGAATCTTCTCTAGTCTCATTCTGCATTTCTCTCAAAAGCATACCCCTTGCAATTCCTCTTGAATGACATTTAAAACCATCCCTTTGACTGCTTAATAACCTCCATTGTGGCAAAGACATAAACTTGCCATTACTGGAATTTTGAATCGAGGCTTTGATCTCTGTGATAGGAAAACTACTTGCATCTCTATGTCCTTTGTGTAGCAATTTTTGTGTCACACATTCAATAGCTCTGCAAGGAACATTTCTAACAGCAGCAAGGTTGCAGTCCAGTGCAATGGAGCCCACATTTAGTGACTCTGCGCCATTAATTCTGGAATGCTGCATTTCTACATGAGTCTGACGATGCTCAAGAATCTGATGGGATTCTGTAAAAGATTTTCCACAAACTGGGCACCAGAAGACCTTCTGAAATGCATGAGTACGCTTATGCTTATTAAAGTTTGAACAGTTGTTGAATCTTTTGTCACAGATTTCACAATGAAATGGTCTTTCCCCTGTGTGTATGCGCATGTGTCCAGTCAGTACAGATGACTGTGTGAAGCTCTTCCCACAGACTCTGCACTTGTACGGTCTTTCACCTGTGTGGACACGCTCATGGTCTCTTAAATCTGAGCCACGCTTGAAAGTTTTCTGACAAAAGGAGCACCTATATGGCTTTTCTTCCAGACACAGTACTGCTGGACTAGCAGGCAAGCAGCTAACATTAAGAGGAATGGCTTCCCTACCATGTAGCCGTCGATGTTTCACAAAGTTTGAAGCATCTTTGAAGCTCTTTCCACAAACACTGCACTTGTAAGGCTTTTCACCAGTGTGTATTCGCTGGTGGGTGACAAGGGAAGAAGACTGTGTAAAAGCCTTCTCACAATATGAACACTTGTACGGCCTCTCTCCCGTATGAACATTGTAGTGGTCTTTGAGATTTGATGTGCACTGAAAAGACCGTCTGCAGATCAGGCATCTATAACGGTCTGCTTCCCCATGTAACTGCTCATGGCTCATTAACTCAGACGTATGTGCAAATACATCACCACATACAGAACATCTGAACTCAGAGTCAAAATGAGACAGCAGCTGCTGATGCTCCTCTTTGATTTTTACCACCTGAATTTCCATATTCTCTGGAATGTGTGGAAAGTCAACACTTGTTTCTTGCTTCATACCCCTGCAAAAGTACGGTCACAGGCATGCTGAACTGTTTGTCCACTCTTATCATTAACAGACTTGAGCAAAGAAAATGCTTTGGCTTTAACTACGAGCATCCTCTAGGGCTTTATCCGCCTACCATTGTTTTTTTTTTTTTTTTTTACCTAGGCAAAAAAAAAAAAACAAAGGTTAAAGTATGGCAAATGCATTCAAACAGTAACAGTCACTTTGAAAAACTCTCAAAATGTCCCTAGCTATTATAAAGATCAGATTATGCTCTTCCGATGTATCATATAAAAGAACATTAAACCTTGCATGCCCTTTTCTATACTTGTGCAACAACTCGAACACAAATTCTGTCTCAAACATCTTGATTGCATCCCTTCTTGCTATGACTTAATGCCGGTCCATTCCACAACTTAATGTTTTGCAATATATTTTAAAACTTTTTAAAATTCCTCTGAGCTGTACATTTTTAGTCCTTCCACATTACTGTAGCTTACAAACTGCGCACTATTTTACTAAGGCAAGTAATGTTTGAAAATCACGCTCATCTAATCACTTTTGGATACCTGCTTTATCCTATTCAGAAGTGCACATCCTCCTCAAAGCACGTACAAGGGCAGGACACCAACTACTCACAGAAAGTGATGAACCTATGAACCTGTAAGTGATTAATCGTAGCCTTTATAAACATACAGACTTTTAAAACGATCAAACGTTATTCAAATTATCAGAATATTGGATATAAAAGTTTAAGTTGCAGGATTATTTTAGAAAGAGGTAAACATTTCAGAAGTAATGAAAGAGAAAGCACAAATACATAAACATTACAGATAATCACCATAACACTGACCTGTGAATAAAAACATTGACTACATACCCAAGACTGAAGAAGAAAACACTAGGCAGCTCGGCAAACAAATCCTTCACAGGCTTGTAAACCCTGCTCCCAACTCTCAAGAACAACCTAGTTCGAACCAAGGGAAAACGAAGGCAGGATGCTTCCTGCATCCATATCTCTTCTCACGGGTCCAATTAGGACTTCCTATTTTTATAACACCATTAGAAAGCCATCAGGAGAGAAAAGTACAGTTTTGTACCTACCATAAATGTAGATGTTCGAAGATCCACATTGCTGCAGTCCTTACACTTGGGTAGTCCGCTGTCCTCGGTCGGCCCGAATATCAAAGTATTAGGCTGACGTCGGTCAAGGCGCTTAAGACTGACATCAGGACGTCAGGGTACAAATGCGCATGACCGACGTCATATCCTCAGTCTTTTCTTGCCCAAGATGTCAGAAGACCCTAAAAAGAAAGGTCAAAACCAAAAGACAGCAAAAAACAACCAACCACCCTTGCACTAATCATATGTACAATATATACAATATCCACAATATTCACAACCCAAACCACACAACCGCCTCTAACTACAGAAGGGAAGGAGGGAGGGTAAAGTGGACTGCAGCAATGTGCATCTTCGAAAATCTACATTTATGGTAGGTACAAAACTGTACTATGTTCTTCATCTCACATTGCTGCAGTCCTTACACTTGGGTAGAATCCCAAAGCAGAGGTAAGGGAGGATGGCAAAACTATAAAGCAGTAGGGGCTGCCAAAATGCCCTGTAAAATTGCAGTGGCAAAACCAGCCCTAGATTTAGAGTAAAGTGGAAGGTGGTAATGCTTAGAGAAAGTATGCACTGAACTCCAAGTAGCTGCCTCCAAAATATCTTTAGTTGCCACCCCTTAAAAAGCTGTAGAAGTGGCAGTAGCCCTAGTGGAATGAGGCCTAATCCCAGCTGGAATCTCCTTACCATGATGGGAATAACAGAAAGCAATACAAAACCCAATCCACTTAGAAATAGTTTGTTTTGACACAGGCTTGCCCTGAGAACCCAAAGCAAATGAAACAAATAACTGCTGAGACTGCCTGAACCCTTTAGTTCTGCTCAAATAATATCGCAACTGCCTGTGTATATCCAAAGTGTGCAAAATCTTTTCCCCTTTATTTTGGGGGTTTGCATAAAAAGTAGGCAAATGAATAGTTTGGTTTAAAGCCACACTAGAAACCACTTTAGGCATAAAGGAAGGATTAGTACGTAAAGATACCCTATCCTTATGGAAAATTAAGAAAGGCTCAACCGCCATAAGGGCCTGTAATTCAGAAACCCTTCTCGCAGAGGTAATGGCCAACAAAAAAGCAGTCTTCCAAGATAAATATTTCAACTCGGCAGTAGCTGCAGGCTCAAAAGGTTGTAGAGTGAGTTTCTCCAACACAAAATTGAGATCCCAAGCAGGAGTAGGAGCTCTACGTGGGGGTCTTAAATTCTTTGCCCCTCTAAGGAATTGCTTAAACAAAGGATGAGAAAACCATGGTGGGTCACAGTCATAGTGAGCAGAAATTGCTGCAGCATGAACCTTAATAGAAGAGAAGGACAAACCTTTGTCCAGTAACTCAGCCAGATATTGAAGAGCCACACTTAAATTAGGCTTAGAAACATCAAATTCCTTTGCTGTACTCCAAAATAAAAATCTCTTCCATTTATCTGCGTACACTTTCCTTGTACTAGGCCTTCTGGCCTCCAAAATAACATTCAAAACTTGCTGTGGAAGCTGAGACCCTCCAGGGTTTAAAACAGAATATGCCAGGCTGTTAGGTGAAGAGAGTGAAGTTTGACATTGAGTAAATGACTGTTCTCCTGAGACAGCAGGTGAGGAATCGAAGGCAAAGGCCATGGAGGCTCCCGTACCAGACTTCTCAGTAAAGGGTACCAGTGCTTTCGAGGCCAATCTGGAGCTATTAAAATCATCTTTGGCTTGTCCTGTCTGACCTTTAGGAGTACCTTTGGGAGGAGAGGCAGAGGTGGAAAGGCATACACATGAAGATTGCTCCAATTGAATGAAAGAGCATCCACTTTCCAAGCTGTGGGATGAAACCTTTTTGTGCAAAACTTTGGCAGCTGGTAGTTTAGTGGAGAAGCGAACAGATCTATGTCTGGAGTTCCCCATAACACTGTCAATTTCTGAAATACATGAGGATCCAATTTCCACTCGTGGGGATCCATAATTCGTCTGCTCAACACATCTGCTAAGGAGTTCTGTGCTCCGGCAGAAACCTTGCCTGAAGATTTAGCTGTAAACTGAGAGCAGTCTCCCACAAAATCATTGCTTGTCTGCATAGAGGATAAGAATGTGTTCCCCTTGCTTGTTGATGTACCACATGACAGTTGTGTTGTCTGTTAGAACCAACACCTGCCCTGGAAGAAGTAAATCCTTGAAAGCTATTAATGCAAATTGGACTGCTAACATCTCCTTCAAGTTGATATGTAGATGTTGTAGTCTGGCAGGCCACGTGTCTTGTACCCACTTTCCATTTAGATGAGCTCCCCAAGCTTTGTCTGAGGCATCTGTCGTTAGAATCTGACTCGCCTTTGGCGGGTCACAGAGAGTCCCTTGTTTAGGTGACATTCCTGAGCCCACCACAAAAATTCCTTTTGAATGCAAGGTATTATCTGAATGACAGTGTCCATATCTTGGCAGTGCTGTGTCCATACATTTTGAGATACCATTGTAGCTTCCTCATATGCAGTTTGGCATTGGGAAGCACCAGAATACAAGATGCCATGAACCCCAAGGCTTGAAGGACTGTCCTTGCAGTCAGCCTGGACTGATGAGACAATTGATGGAAGTAAAGAGAAATATTCTTTTGTTTGTCCGGGGTCAAAAAGGCCATCTGGGATGCTGTATTCAGTCTCACACCCAGAAAGCACATGTCCTGAGAGGGTACTAGACTGGACTTTATTTCGTTCACAGAATACCCCAGGCATCTTAGCACTGCTATCACATATTGTAAATGATGAAGAAGTTCGTCCCTTCCTTGGGCCAGAATCAGGCAATCGTCCAAATATGGATAGATCTGCATTCCTCTTAGAATGAAGAAAGCTATCACTGGAGCCAGAACCTTCGTGAACACTCTGGGCGCAGTAGATAAGCCAAAGGGCAATGCAGAGAACTGATAATGAGAAGTCCCAGCCCGAAAACGCAGATACTTCCTGCAACTTAGCCTGATAGGAACATGAAGGTAAGCCTCCTTGAGATCCAGAGTCACCATCCAGTGATCTTTGCCCAGCAGAGGTAAAAGCTGTTGTAACGTCAACATTTTGAACTTGGGAATGTCCAGATAAGTGTTGAGGATAGATAAATCCAAAATTGGTCTCCACGTGTTCCCCTTCTTTGGTACTAGGAACAGGCGAGAATAAAATCCTAGGCCCACTTCTGGCAGAGGGACCAGTTGTATGGCCCCTATTTGAAGCAGCAGAGAAATTTGTTTGTGAGCCTCTAGTCTTTGCTGAGGAGGAACGTCCGGCATGCCTTTGAAAGGAGGCAAGGTATGGAAATAAAACTTGTAACCTTGGTGTATGATATCCAATACCCATCTGTCTTGGGTAATCAAACTCCAATTTTCCTTTTAGAGTGCCAACCTTCCTCCCAAAGGTGCTGCCAGGCAAGAAGGATCTGGCAGCTGAAAAGGTAGGTCATTGGGCCTGTTTACGAAAGGACTGGCCCCTGCCCTCACCCGAAGATTGTGCAGGTGAACTCCCTGTTCTAGGTCTGAAAGAGCTCTGAGCTCTGCCCCTACCACGTCTAGATCTACCCCTAGATTGTGAATCATAAGAAGGGTACGTCCACCCCTTAGCAGGCCAATTCCTACTAAACTTCGGAGGCTGAACTTGCAAAAAATCTTTAACAGCCTGCATAGACTTAGCCTTGTCTTCCATTTTCTTCAAGACTGACTCCACAGGTGAACCAAACAACACATCAGACTGTAAAGGAGCATCCAAAATCCTTGTCTTAACATGGTCAGATAAATTCTGATCCCTCAGCCAGGCGTGCCTGCGAAGAACTGACCCAGTGGCAGCCACCCTAGGCGAGGCCTGTACAGCATCAAAACCACATTGTAAAGAATGCTTACCCACCTGTTCAGAGACATGTACCAAATCTTGTAATTCTTTACACTCAATGCCTTCCGCCAGAGCATCTACCTTAGACTTCAATTGAGAAAGAAGATAGTTTTGATATTTCAACATGTGAAACTGGCAATTCAAAGCCCTCATAGCTAAGGTGGAAGAAGTATAGACTTTCTTTCCCCATCTATCCAAAGCTCTGGCCTCTATCTGGAGGAACCGGATTTGTTTACAACAGAGGCCTTGACACCCTTAGGTCCCTGACTAACAGTTTCTCCTTCCCCCCAGGACTCTTATAAAGATATTTATGAGCCTCAGGCACCCTGTAATACCTGTCCGGTTTAACAGGAGCAGGAGGCAAAGAATCAGGATTAAGTGAAGCCTCTGCAAACACATCTTCCACAACATCCAGAACAGGTGGTATAGCCAAAGGCCTATGCTGGGGTAAAAGCAAAAATTCCCTAAGCCTTTTCCTGGAATCAGAGAAGTCCTGACCTTCCCACTTAAAATGTTCCCTCATGGAATGAAGAGTCTCTGAAAAGAAAAATCCTCTGGAGGAGAAGCAGAAGGAGTAGAATCATCTACATCAGAATCAGAATAAGGAGAATACTCCTGCAAGTCTTCAGCCGAAGACTCTGAAACATCGAAGCCTGCTCAAAACTCCCCAACTCTGGTTCCACCCTAGGCCTCTTATCAGGAGGGGCAAAGAACCTCTAATCAAAGTAATTAAATCTTCTGCCATTTTAAGCATGTGCTTCTTGGGCACAGATCCTGATGAACTAGGAGTGACACCAACAGAAGCTAAACCTGGCCTGCCTCTGGGAGAAGCCTTGGAAACAGAAGGAGAGGGCCTAACCACCCTAGGAAGGGAGGGGAGTACAGTAACCTGAGAAGCCCCTTCAGCCTGACCTGCCTCCTGAGAGGCCACATCCTGCAATATCAAAGTCTCCCCTGGGACTCCAGAGAAGCCTCCGGAACCACCGGTTCCACTGGCACCTCTAAAGAACCGGCGTCCGGTACAGACGACTCTTCTTGCCTGGGTTTAGCTGCTTTGTCTTTGCGCTTCTTGAAGAAGCGGGCGTTGGAGCATCCGGCGGCATGTTATAATTGCACCGCTTCCGAAGACCAACCTGGCACAATCTAACCTTCGCAATAGTGCGCTTATTGAACCTAGCACAAAAGCGACACCCAACAACGTCGTGCTCAGGCCCCAAACAAGGAATACACAAAGTATGATAGATACCTGTTTCCCACAAGAAATACAGTTATTCACTTTTTCTGACATCCGGTAAACCACTGAGGCAAGAAAAACTAAAATATTCCCAACGGGTACTTAATAACTTTGACTCGGTCTGAAACTCCGAATTCGAAAAATTTCAGAACGCCGAACGGCACTTGCAACGCTGCTTCTGCATCGGACCATGCGGCAAAAAAGACTGAGGATATGACGTCGGTCATGCGCATTTGTACCCTGACGTCCTGATGTCAGTCTTAAGCGCCTTGACTGACGTCAGCCTAATACTTTGATATTCGGGTCGACCGAGGACAGCGGACTACCCAAGTGTAAGGACTGCAGCAATGTGAGATGAAGAACATCTATTTAATAGCTTGCATTTGTACAGGGTAGCAAACATTTGTACAGTAGCAAGGCGAGATTATCATTTGCAACTGTTTTGGTCCCACCTACAAACTGCATGAGCATACTGTGTACATCCATGCAGTGAAAGTGATATTTTCCTTGGTTCATTGGTAGGTACTAGGCTATCAGCCCAAGGGCCTAAGTAAGCCTAGCCAACAAGGTTCCCTGACTTATGCCACCCAAGAAAGCTAATTTCCTGTGCCCCTGTCAAGCAGAGCCACAGAAGTGATCCCCGGGGTGTATTTCCTATTTCCCATCAACTCATCAAAATTTTTCTTGAAGAGTGCTAATGAGGAACTTTGCTCAACACAGATGAGTAGCTTGTTCCAGAGTATAGGAAGTCTCTGGGACAGGAATCTATCCCTCCAGCATAAGTCTCTGGGACAGGAATCTATCCCTCCAGCATGTCCTGTTTATTGTGTTGACAAGGTTTAGGTCCCTAGAGTGTGTAGCAAGGAGGAATTGGGATATCTTTCGGTGTAGCATGTTCAACAGCTCTGGGTTTAACATAGCTTTATATATTAAGCAGAGATCTCCTCCGAGTAGGCAATATGCTACAGAGTAAAGCTGGAGTTTTATGAGATGGTCAGTATAGGGCAACTGTTTGAGGCCAGTAATCCTCTTTGTGAGGTACTTCAGCGACCTTTCCAGCTGCTGCAGATGTCTTGTGACGTACATTCCAAAAGGAGTGTTGTACTCTATAATGGGTCTAATGAGTGGCGAGTAGAGGGGAACAATGACCTCTTTTTTCCTAGATGAGAACCCTTTTGTGAAAGTGTGCCACATAGAAGGATTTCCAGACTACTGTGGCGATGTGATTATCAAAGGAGAGACTACTGTCCACCTGGGTCCCAAGGTCTCTCTTCATACATTCGGCATTAAGTAGACTGCCGTTTATGTGATAGTTCATGGGTACAGAGTTTTTACCAAAGTGGATGACAATGCACGTTTTGGCATTGAGCTTGAGGCCATGCCTCTGACACCAGGCATCTGTCTCAGTGAGGCCCTTCTGTAGGATGTCCACATCATTTAGGGACTCTACTAGGGCTTCTAGTTTGTAGTCATCTGCGAACTTCGTTAGCCAGAGGCCTTCTGTGTTTGGTATCTACTTCTCTGAAGTACAGGCTAACAGGAGAAGTCCCACGACTGAATCCTGTGGTACTCCACTTGTCACTGGTTTGAAGTCAGATTTGGAGTCTGCAGCTTTTACAATGTGGGTTCTGTCAGTGAGCCAGTTGGCAACCCATCTTGTGACGTAGGGATATATACCTAGTTTAGTGAGTTTAGCTATAATTCCAGAATGGGGGATGGTCTCGAAATCAAGATGGGCTGTGTGAACCACCTTACCCTCATCTATGGCTTTGGTGACTGCCTCAAAGTCGTCGATCAGGTTAAGAAGGCATGATCTGCCTTTCACAAGCCCGAACTGGGTGGGGTCCACAGTTTGGAGGTTACCAATGTCTTTGTTTAAGAGTTCCATGATGATACGTTCCATGGCCTTGCAGACCAGGCTCGTCAGGGTAATAGGGAGCCAGTTCCCAAGATCAGTGGTGGCTCCCCCTTTGTGGAGTGGGTTAACTGTTGCTGTGCACCATTCAGTGGGCACAAATCCTGACATGAAACTATGATTGAACATGGTGCTTAGGTGGGCAGCCAGTTCGTTCCGAAGTTCATGTAAAACACAGCCTGGGATGTTGTCCGGTGCCATGGATGCTGTGTTTTTGGTTTTAGAAAGTGCAGCTTTTACCTGCATAGATGTGATTACAGGGACTCTGCAT